>NW_014554884.1:0-89478 GCF_001313825.1 Dinoponera quadriceps | reverse complement strand
ATGAGACGACGCGCTTTTTAAGGGGATTCTCAGCGGTAGAGGAAGCCTATCGGCTGGATGAACGAACGGTTGGCTGGGATCTCGATGGTACAAGGGAGCAGGAGGAAGAAGAGGAGGCGCGCGTAGGGCACGAATATTTTGGCCCCGGCGCCCTGTGACGAGGCGAGGAGGAGTAGAGTCACAGGTAGAAAGGAGAGAGAGGGTCTTCGAGGATAGCCGGAGAGCTCACGGTTACCGGATTGGAAGGTGGCGCGACGGGGTGGGGCGGGAGGGAGGAAAAGAGAGAGAGAATGAATGTTTGCGATTTTATCTCGCGACCGCCTGCTGTAATGGAAAAGGCGACGCTTTTAATTCGCGAGTTCCGTTGAACGAACGCGGCGTGTACGTCTGTCAGTCTGTCTGGGTGGGTTTCGCGCAAACTGTAGAAACGTCGCGTTCGGAAGAGACGATTCTTGAGGAAGCGACGTTCCCGTGAGAATAGAAGCGGTTTCCTTTGTATTCTTCTCTTCGTCGCCATGGTATCCCCTTTTCGTAAATCTTTTCGTAACCTCGCTTCGAAAACAATACAGCCATACTGACAATAGAGCCGTACTGTTCGCATTATAGTTAATTTAGGTCGACTAATGATGTATTCGGATAATTAGCGGAGCAAGGGATTCGTCCCGCGTTTAATATCTACTGTTTTGTGTCGACGTTACGTCAGCAGAATTTTAAGTCGAGGCTTGGTTGCACAAAAACGTACAATGTTGAAACGTTCTACAATAGCGTAATGTAGTAAGACGTAAGCAGTAAGCTAATTGACCGACCACAGTCGATTATTCTTGGACAAGTGCAGAATTGCGAGATATGTTGTAGGCAGTCTATAATAGCGTAAAGTATACAGTATGTATGCAAATGTAGGCAGAGTAAGCTAATTGACCAATTGGATTCTTAGAGCCGTAGTACACAGAAAAAACATAAGCAGTAAGACTTAGGCCGATGGAAGAGAACGAGACGCTTACCTTTGTCGTAATCGTGGACGTAAAGCAAGGCAGAGAAAAACGTAAGTCGTAGACTATTGCGTGGATGTTACAATTACATTTACGGGTTTCCCTGCCTTGCTTTACGTCTACGACCGCAACAGATGTAAACGTTTACGTTTCGTTCTCTGCCATCAGCCTTAAGCAGTAAGTTTATCACAGTCGATTATTCTCCGACTGTAAAGAGAGAAATCTATCGCGATTGGCCGATCTTCTTACCGCTTAAAACTTACTGCTTACGTTCTGTGTATGCCATAGCCCTGAAGAACCGTCTACGATAGCCGTAAGGTACGCAGTAAAACACAAACAGTAAGCGTAATAATTGACCAATTGGATTCGTACATTCCAAAAATAAATCGACAGTGGTTGGTCAATTAGCTTACTGCTTATGTCTTAAACGTGGTCTACAGTGGGCAGTTGGAATATGTTTATGAGAAATAAAAGTAAAAAATTAGCCAATCATAGTTATTCTTCTAACATTCGAATATGATTGGTCAATTTCTTATTCTTACTTCTTGTAGATTACGCTTTTCCGCATACTTTACGGCTATTGTAGACGATCCTGTAGATGGTCCCAAAAATAGGTCTTTACGGCCTACTGTTGCGGTCTAAAACTCCCCCATTGTTGCTGGGCCTTAGGAATCCACTTGGTCAATTAGCTTATTACTCACATCTTATTGAATATACTTTACGCCATTGTAGAAAATGGCCTTAATGTATGCTTACAACATATCTCGCAATTTTGCACTTACACCGTGGCCGATAAATATTTGCAAGTTTCGGGGGAAGGATAGCTGATGTGTGTGTGAGTGTGTGTGTGTGTGTGTGTGAGGAGTAGCGCATGCGATTGTTGCGGAAAATTCGATAGATGGCTGTTTAATAATACATTGTTAAAGTGTATTAATTGATATACGCTCCGTTCTCCGTGTAAACGAGTCGATCTTTATCGCTCGCTGACCTAAAAATGAACATTTCCGTCGACACAATTTAATGGAATATCGGAATTTGCTCGTCAAGCCGATAATGCGGGATCTCTGCCAAAGATTTTTTCATATTCGCCGGAGATCGAGATCTTTCGTGGATGCGAATAGAAATTATTACCATGAAGTTTACCATTTTCGCCATTGCTTTTTCTACTTGCGCGTACATTACATTTTCACATTTGCGCATATGTCACGTACATAAGCGCGATATTACACGATAAACAATTTGTGGTTTTTTTTACAAACGGTATACTTCGATTTTTGTGTTATTTTAACGAGATGAATGCGTGAAAAAGTAATATGTTAAAAAAGTGAATATATTAATTTGAATGTGTATTTGTATTTTTTAATATATTTCCCATGTTAAAATAACATAAAAATTTCGTTTTAATCATAACATTTTTGACTGTGTAAACATCCGAAATTTTTACATATAGTCAATTATGCACTCCGCTTCACAAATTGCCTCGCATACACCATACGCTATACTCGTCCCGGTGTATCCATTACGCCGGCTACACCATTTGTCCGCACTTATGGAAAATTCGCTCTACAAAGGACACATAACAAAGTACACATACACGGTCGACAGATTAAAAATGCAACACTTTTTCCAATAAGTTTCTCGCAGCGTATCCCAAGTCTAATAAGAGAAAGTGTTTTTTAATAATTTTCAGAAAATACATTTTCTCGTTGCAAGGTGCGTTACGAAATCAAATTTTGCAAAATTGTTTTATATTTAATCTGTCGACTTTACAGTCGTACATGTTGTACCACTTCCTAGATTGAAAATTATACAATTTTCAGCGTAAAATGTATATACATAAGGTTAAAACTGTTATAATTAGAGCCATTAGAATCCTATCATGCATATAACACACATACATATATATTATAATTAAGGTTATTTATATGCATTATTAGGGGTGCCCATAAATAATGTCAAAGATGTCAGTGATGTAAAGTTTTTTCCAGATTGAATAAATGAGGTTTTGAATCCCAACGAAACCATAATTGCTGAATATCATTATACACAGCTTGATAAATTAAACATCGCTTTGCTTGATTAATCTATACTAAATATAAAATAAAATAAAATTTTGTATAAGTATCAAAAAGCGACATTACTTATGGGTACCACTAATATTTGAAAACTTTATGAGTTATACGTAAGGTTTTCCTAAATCATTCTTTCAGGGCGGAGCGCGCTTCGTACGCAACCGCCATTTTGTCTCGGCCGTTTTCCCTGGAGGTTCCCTTTTGTTGCTTGTCACGTATCTTTCGATGAAAGGTTTTCGATGAAAAGGTCAGTGACCGTTTGTTCTCTCCGTCTGTAAACCTCATATTCGATATACTGTACATAATGATCGCAATTGCCACTGCATCATAGTTGCTGCTAATTCAACCGTAAAAGTCTCAGGTGTTCTAGAACATCGGTCAAGCACGTCTCAAGACGCAATTTTCTAATTTAATTGAACCGAGAGTCCGGATTAAACGGCTTGATAATTAACCTGGTTCGTTTTCAGTCTCATGTAATCTGTGACATGAATTCAAATCGAGCTAGTAATCTGCATTCCCATCCTTCTTCTTTTTCCCCTTTTTTTTCTATTTCTCCATTTTTGGCCTTCGTTGCTTGAACGATTGGTTCCTACCTGACCTATTCTTCTTTCCTAAAATAGAATATACTTCCAAAATGGATGCCTCTCCTTCTTAGGACAGCACCGTTCCTTAACTAACCAGCATTCTTTTTACCTTTGTAGATTTTCTCATTTTTTTTCATTTTTTTCCTTGTCGTAGCCTTGAAATAGCAAGTTGAAAGCTTGGCAAGGGATACTGCTTAAAAAAGTGTCTAATCACACTGCCTTTCTTATTCTATAAGGACCGTTTTATTCTGTAAGGCGCGCGGGAAAACGCAAACAGTAAGACTTCAGCGATAAAGGAATTGACCAGTCACAGTCGTAAGGAGAATAATCAGCGGTTTACTTCTTATGTTTTTGTGCGTGCCATGGACTTGAGAATCCACGTCTCATGTCGGTTTGCCCGCTGACGTGCGATCGAGAGTACTCGACACCTAGTCGGCCCTTGGTCGTGTGTTATCTAGGTACTGGTGTCACGATACGCGAGATCCTGGAGGAAGAAGAGGACACCGCCGTGGCGAAACGCGAGGGAATATATATTTGGACAGCGCAGGCGCGGCGTACGCGCAAATAGCGTACGTCGTGGAGATCTCTACAGTTCACTTGCACACGAAGACTCGCACGAGGATCTTAGACGTCGGATTAGGTACGGAATGATGCACCGGGCCCCGGCGAAGGCGGTCGTTGTTGCACACGCCTTCACGTTTTTTCGATCGCACCTCCCGAGGCGCGATTCGCGCGAAATTCCTCCGATTTAAATTCTGCCCGTCGAAGGCGCAAGGATCTGCGCGAGGTTCTGCGCCGGCAGCGAGCGAGCTTGCTTCGAGCAGTCCTGTAATGCAAACGCATATTTAGCAATAATTCAGATTTGATCTCGATAATATCAAATGCACATTGAGTGATAAATTATTCTAGTCTATTGCTAAAACGTGAATGAAGGCCATGGTAATCACGAGGATTACACAGAGAAGAAGATTAATACAAAGAGAATCTTTAGATTTTGTTATTTCTATTTGTTTGACTAAAATTTGTTTTATAGAAACAACATACACTTATACGAAATATTGTTTGTTTAAAACTTTTATTGTCTCGTTCAAGAAAACTCTATTATTTAATAGAAAGAACGCTATTACTTAAGATAATATCTTTTAACTAAGCAAAATAGTATTGGGTTACAATAAATATGTATATAATAAATAAAATGAAACAAATAATTCCTTTATATAAAATTATCTTTCGTTTCAAACAAATTTTTTATTTAAGGTAAAGATACATATTCGTTGAAAAGTCTAACAATCGTACTTATTAATCGAAACATTAATTTCTTTGGAGCACGTCAATGATGAAATTTGGATATAATAAAATGTATTAAATTTGAAAAAATCTTCTCAATGTAATCTCGATACTTTGCCAGAATTATTTAGTCGAAATGATAGCGGGTTTTGTATATACCACGTTGACCTATTATATTTATCTTTTTCATTTAGTAATTTATTTATTTATTTGTTTGTTTTGTAAATCTGTTTTATTTAAAGCGGTGTTATACATAAAGAATGATTTATAAAGATATAAATAGTAAAAATCGTTGGCATTCCTTTTTTAAATTTGTCTCGCCTCTGAGTCTAAATTTTTCTATTCTTTTGGAAATATAATTCAATATCGGTCATTAACTGTTACACTAATAAGTCTTAATACCAAGATAAGTTTCGGGCTCGATATCCGTTATCACGTGTCTTACACATAGATTTGACAGCATATCTTGCTGTCAATCTGCTTTTTATTATCTGTAACAGAAATCCACCGATAATTTTCGATTTTCTGAATCTGGTAATGAATAATTGAGAATCATGAGAATAAAATCATCCGTGTCAAAAGGAAGGATATCACTCTTTTTCCCTTTCATACAATGGCTGTCTCAGGAAGAACATTTCCTTTATGACAAATACTCTGAATATTTTATTATCTTATGAACCACCACACAAACTCCTCACTTTACATTTTCACGTTACTTGTCTATTGTGAATTTCTATTCTTGTACTGTATTATAGCATAGCTTTCCGTTCGAAGTCTCAGAGTCTATACGATGCGGTGTGACTCGCAACTTTAATCTTAATGATATGAAAGTAGGATAGCTTGTATGTGTACACTTTTTATCGTGCGGTTTTCCTGCCATAAGTAAATATTTTATACGATAGCTTCTATTTTTACATTGTTGTAGATGCCTTTCACTCGATCACGATGAAATATTCACGATTATTGCTTATGCACTGCTATCAATAATAATTTTATGCGCAATCATTATTGTGAATTAATTATTATTGTATTAGTTGCATGTGCGTGTGTTGCACGAGTCACGATTCTTAAATGTTGCGTTCGAAATACAAATCATTCTTTCATCTGAAAACCACGATTTGCAATCGTTCTTGTATTTCAACAGGCGGTAGCATTCTTCTCTTCCACTTACGGATCCCATAGGTAGAGAGAGAGAGAGAGATTACGGGAAACGATGATCGCAAGAGAANGGGGGGGGGGGAGAGGGAGGGAAGGGAGGGAGGGAGAGAGAGAGATTACGGGAAACGATGATCGCAAGAGAAATCGCATACATCCCGGAGCCTGCGATTCGAGGCTCCTCTCGCTACATCTACGAAGAGAGCAAAAGAAGGAGGGAGGGGACAGGCAGGAAAAGAAGGGGAGGAGGAGGAAGGCGAGATCACGATGGAAAGGGAAACGAAAGGGGGGAAGGAAACAAGCAAGCGAAGAAGAAGCGATTACGAAGCGGGCAGAGAAAGAAGCAGAGCGTGAAGTGAAGAGAGAAGAGAGATTGAAACTCTCGGGAAAGGCAGAAGGGCGAGCCAGCAGGGAAAAAGAGTAGCGGAACGAGGTTTGTGTGCAAGCGAGAGAGAGGGAGAGAAAGAGAGAGTGGTAGAAGGGTCGCTCGACACACAGGGAAAAACGTAGAACAAAATGGGGAGAAAAGGGCGGCCAGAGTCACGCAGAAAGGATGATTGAGCGACGGGGGGATTGAGAGAATCGTCTGTGGAGAGGAAGGCACAGGGCTAGAGAGGGTCGTGTGCAAAAAGGAAAAAGATAGAAAGAAAGGGGAAACAAGGGCCGCCACTCGCACCCTCTTTTTCTCTCGCTCTTTTATTCTCTCTCCCTCCGGCTCCTCTTTGTTCTCCCTCGTCCCTGTAACAACGGCGAGGGCAGGAGAGATGGTAGAACCTGGACGTTGGGTGGAAGCCGTGACGGGGTAAACGCAAGACGGGCGGGACGCGCGGGAATGGTTGGTAGGAGGGAGTTGGTAGTCGTAATCCCTGCTAGTAACGACGCGCGGGAAGGGAATACACGGCACCGCTGTGAGAGGGGTAATTCCGTGCCGCTATGCCAGCTCGAAGTACGTACACTATCCGGTCACGTATAGAGAGAGAGAGAGAGAGATAGAGAGTAAGCGAGAAAGAGAATGATAATGATTGAGGAGGGTTGGGGTGAACGGGGGATACGAGGAGGTACGACCGGAGCGGTGGGAGAAAAATGAGAGAGGGAGGGGAAGAGATGAGCGAGTGAGCGACACGCTAGTCGAGCGGCGGAGACAAGAGAGAAAGAGAGAGAGAGAGAGAGAGATGAGAGCGAACATAGGACCGTGCTAGTAGTCGCATCGGCGACCGAAGGACAGAAAGGAGAGAGAAGGAGAGAAAGAAAAAGAGCGACGACAAACGAGTGGAGGGGAAGTCACGATGAGGCGAGAGAGTGGGGAGGGAGGGAGCGCGAGAGAGCGAGTTCGAAGGGCGGAAAGGGCGGGCGGGAGAGAGGAAGGGAGAGCGTCCGGAGGGGAAAGGGCATTCCCACTCCGGCGCGTTTAGTTCGGCATGAGACGCCGTCGTCGTTGGTTCTCCGTTGGTGTGTCGCGCGCGCTCTCACCTATCTTCGCCGCCGTCCCTCGTTAGTAGGCCGTCGCGCATTTAGTTCGGTCGCTCGCCGCGCGGCGCTATCCTCCGGCTCCCGTAATTTCGTGACCGCCCGTCACATACACCGTGCAGTTTCTTCACCATCGTGCGCCGATAGCGGCGAGGCTGTTTCCCCCTTCGGCGTTTTCGTTGGCCGGCGAACGCGGGGACACGACGACGCGTCTTGCGCGCCACGCGAGATGATCGTGGCCGATCGTCGTGGCCGTAACGTGACGCGCACGTCGAGCGGTGAGATCGCGCCATTCCACGCGACATTATCATAGGCTGGCTACCCTGGACAAAGACAGCCAGGAAGGGGAAGAAAGAGAGAGAGACGGAGGAGAGCGGGAGAGAGAGAAAGAGAACGTGCGGTCTGTAGGACCCCAAGAAAGAGAGAGACGTTCATATCGCCGTCCACATAGCGTTTCCTCCCTCACCGTGGTGTGTCGCCGTTGTGAAACGCGTGTCGCGATACATACACACCTCGCGTAGCACGCTTCTTGTGCGCTTAGAATCGCGCTGGGAACGTTCACGTAGTGTGTGTACATCGTTACCTGGCTCTCGTCGTCTCGCGCATCGGCCATCGGACTCGCATGCTCGCACGTAAGTACGGGTATATACATTACAGTCGTACGTACACATAGCGATACAGCAGAATCGCGTACTACACGTACACATACGCACGCGGCACACTCTCTTGATACGCAGAGCCGCCGGTTGACGGTGCATACAGAGAGAATGGTAAGCGTTTGCGTCTGTGTGCGAGAGATGGAGCGACGGGACGGATGCCTCTCTCTCTCTCTCTCGTACCTTCGTTCGTTCGTTCTCTGTACCCCATGTACCCTCTGTATTCCCTTCCCTCCTGTACCCTTGTATCACTCTCCCTTCTCTCTTTCTCTCTCTCTATCTATCTATCTATCCTCTATATCTTTCTTTCTCGTTTTCTCTTCGCTGTATATACTTATATTTATACGTTTTCTCATTCCAAGCTGTTCTGTCCTCAACGGAATCGCGCAAGATTCGTCGACAAACATACTGGTCGGAATAAATATCGCTAGTGAAATACGTTATTAGCGGCCGAGAGGCGATCACGACACCAAGAGGATTCGCTCGCGTTATTTAACGCGACATAAATGTTACCGGTAGCGACGAATTTATTTCGCTATTATTACTACAGCGCTGAGTGTAAAATAGCACTGTGAATATTCTCGAAAAAGAAACACACGGATTCGCAGAAATACGTGATATGCTGGTATTGCAGTCGTTTTTTCTCTTTTTTGTAAAAATCATTGAACTAAATAACACGACCAATTATTTATATAACATAATTATTTTATATTCTGACGATGATTTTTTCAGTCTGTGTTGGTTATGTTACGAATTATAAAATAATTCAAATGTTAGTATGTTCAACAAATGTAGAAAAAACTAATTGAAAAAAAAAATCGCCATTTGCGCGCCAAACGCGCATGAAATTTTACAGCGCGCTACATTATGCGCAAAGGCGGCACTATTGTTACATCTCAAGGTTGCAAAAACCCTAGAAATGGGAATAAGTTTCGATTCTGTCAAAGTCAATACCTGAACCAACAGACTTTGAACGATGGAAAACGTCGGAAACCAGATGTTAATGAATCAATGTCATCCCGCAACAAAACCATTTTACACTTTGAAAAACGTGCTGAAATGGAGCATTTCTAAAATGGATACCAAGACTTTAATTCTCAACAAAAGCCTTACGTTGACGTTTGCTTTCTCAGTCCGAACAAAAATCTTTCTAACTTCTGTCTAAGATTACGAATTAAGATACTTGCAGAATGTAATAGCTCGTTAATGACAAGCAACAAACATCTAATTTGATCCCAATCTTCACGGAAAAAAATACTTTAGAAGGACAGTAAATTTTTCATACTGTCGTAGCAAATAAATCAATATATAGGTTTCTTAACTTATTGTCTGATATCTTAGGAGTTGATTTCTGAGGTTATTTGATAAAGAAAAATTCACATATATTTATTTCTTCATAACATGAACTGAAAAGCAATTCCTAAAATATAGTTTTAATTTTGAAAAAAAAAGTTTTTTGTCCAATTTATCCGTGAATGCTTTTTCGGTTTCTTTACGGAAAAAAGTAAATATAGCAGCTGGTTTTAATCGAACGCGCGTGAATTTTTCTAAACGAATTTCCGTACCCCTGGGATAGAAATTGAAGAAATCCGAGGAAAAATTGGGAGAAAACTATTTTTATTTCCGAAATTTTTAAACTATATCCTAAAATATTATACTTAAGGAACATTCCCAAGTAAAATCCCCCGAATTATTTTCTTCTATATTAACACATATAATATCTAATTTTAATCTTGATTTTATCGCGCGCGAACGAAACTCGCAGCATCTACTATCTGATCAGATGATCCTATTTTCCTTCTCTCTCTCTCTCTCTCACCACAAAGTTAAAAATCGACCAATATGAAGCCTTGATTCATCTCGATCGGTCGATCTTCGATCTGCTCCTTATGGCAAATCGAACTGGCGACACAACCGAGTTCGAGCCGACAGCTTCCTCTTTTTCCCGTTGCCGACGCGAAAGCTCGCCTACGCTCCCCCAGCGGTCGCTTTTCGCGGTATGTGTCTTTCTGGTCGCTAGGTGACTGCGAACGGCGGCCTGGCGCGTCTGCCTAGGGTCGTCGGACGCCCTCCTGTTTCTACGCGCCGTCGCCGCCGCCGTCCGATGCCGAAACAGTATCTCGCGCGCGCGAGAGCGATTCTTCTACCGATCGTCGATGCTCTCTCCCCGCGCAAATCGGAACACAGAGCGTACAGTACGGGGAGTAATCTCAGGAAATAATACGGAGGAGGAGGAAATAGAGGCCGGCGCAACGTGTAGAGCAAACGTCGATTCGTAGGGCAGCCCTGCGCGCGCGACAGGGGAGGGATCGGAAGAAAAAACGAGCGCGCACACCGTTACTTTGAACATTATCCAGCGCTCCGAGAGAGAAGAGAGACCTCCGGCACAAAGGCCGTCTTCATCGTCCGTCCGCTTCTGCTTGCTCTTTTTTTTTTTGCACAACGCGCTGACACGAGCGCGCGTCGCGTTGCGTTCGCGCGAGGCGAGAAGAGATGAGGCGAGACGAGACGACCGCTTGCTCTCGCAGCACGTGCTAATTTCCGAAGCACGTGTGCGCCTTTTTGTTCGTGCCGGTGGATTCCCCCGGTTGATCGCGTTACGGCGACGGACGCGCCGGATCTCAAGACGAGACACTGTGGTGGTCCTGCTTTATCGATGAACGAAAGCGGATCGCGTCGACGAGCGGCTACGTCGTCTCTCTCGAAGCTCGATTAAACGCGCGTTTAAAGTATAACGACGCCGGAAAAAGATTTATCGAAAGAAATGGACAGAGGAGAGAGGGTGTTACAAACTTTCTTCGTGCGAAGTACCTTGCGACTTTGCCGTATTCTCTAGTGGCGCCGCTGAGTGGGCTGTCAGTGGAATGTTTCGCTAAGAAAGTAGTAAATTGTTTAACAATAGACTTCAGTTCTTAAGATATAAGTATGACGTATATATATGAGACATGAAGGTGATATAGTAAGACAGAATGTCTATACTGAGAAAAATATCTGAAAAATAAGCAATATTCAATGGATATTAACATATTTATATAAATATAAATTCTCTCATTTAAATAGAATATATAATTGCTTTCGTAAGAAAAGATACAGATTTAAGAAAATGTATGTTTCCTTATTTGAAAAAAAATGGTTTGATTTCTCAGCGTAAAAGTGTCACATATTTGTGACAAGACGAATTTTAGAAGAATCGATGAGTAATATGAAATTCGTATTGACAAAATATAACTATGTAAAGTTTGACTAAAATAAATCTTCATTTTTATCTTTATTTATTTTTTTTTTTTTTTTGAGAAATTTCTTTAATATTTTATGAAAGTTATATATTATATTCTAGTAATATATATTTTAGGCTATTTACATGTCTTTTACCTGTAACTGTCTTCAAGCATATTTGTCAAGTTCAGAACAGACTTCCTTTGTTTAAGAAATGAATAAATAAAAATCGATTATCGTTATGTGTGACGCTGAGCTCTCAATAGAAATCGGTGTGTCACACATATGTGACGCTGGTAGCGAACGTATTGAACTAACACTTTATACCATGTAAGTAAATATATTATTAATACCCACCGAATAAATATTTTTTATTTCTTAGATATTTTGTCTTTGAATGTACATATCCACGTTAACAAAATTCTACAATAATCTTTACTATAAAATTCGTTCCGTGTATGTCGAATTTATTGGACGCGACTATTATTGCGTTCGAGAAAATTATTATTGCCATTATATTATCATTAAGCTCTCTTATTCTTTTCCACAGAAGTACGATAACGCGCGACAATACACGATAGGACACGACCGTGATCGTTTCGAAGGTAACGATCGTGATATTTCCCTGGAAACAGCGGATCAAGCGTGAGAAAAATGAAAAATTTCTCGCGACGCTTTTCGGTAGTTTCGCGTTTCCGGAGGAAAGCTGCTCGATCGTTACTGAGATCCCGTTAAACGTGACGAGTGATCAAGTCGAAGCTACGCAAGGTTCCTTGATTTCGTCCCTTATTACCGGTCAACGTTGGCTGTCGCGTTATCTCCACCTGCACCTTCCGCTCACTCACGACACATATTAATCAATGCGAAAGATGCGGGTCCTCCGCGATATTGTACGGGACATCCGTGTCTTTCTCGCCTCGATCATTCGCCATGGTGTGCCGCGCCACGAGAGAGAATTTCGCTCCTTCGTCTCCCCCTCCGAGAGAAGTAGCTCTGGTATAAATAGACGTAGGTACTAGACATCGCGGAACGCCGCGGTGTGTACCGCGGGCGCGCCTCGGGGGCGCGAAATAATCCGAGTAACTAACCGGCGGCGGGATGAAGCGCCGCGCAAAGAGAAGGATCGACGGTCGAGCGAAATATTTCGTTCGTCGCCTCGAATCCAACGGGGCGAGCGAAAGTGCGGAACCGAATGCATGCTCTACCGTCGTCTTCGTACACGGGATTATCCCGCTCGCGTCTTGCACCGTCGTCCGTCGAGAATTTCCAACAAGAAACAGAAAAAATATCACCGACTCATTCGCCCCATCAATAATGTCTCGGCTCTTTTTTTTTTTCGCCGTTTCCTCTTTAGAACCCGTTTCAAAAGCTCGTGTCTCTCACCTCAAAATCGTTTTAAAAAAAGGCTAAAAGAGAGAAAGTGGTATTCGCCGGACAGGTCAGTACCAAAGAGGATCTGTCCCTGCATGTGACTAGGGTGGGATTCCTTTTCTCCGCGATATGTGTTTATGACGCGCGATTGTCGTGTGTCCAGCTTCTGCCTAAGTCGCCGGAAACACGTGGAGACAAACGGAAAAATTAGGGGAAGAACGCTAGAAAAAAGAGGAAGAGGTATTGCTGGTACTACGAGATTCGTCTCGCTTAATGCGATAAAACTTAGTGAGAGACGATGAAACTTATCGTCAGGCCGCAAAACACCGCGATATATTCGATCAATACCGCCAGGTATTCGACGGGCGTGCACACACGCGAATACGTGTGTATGTTGCAAGGGACGTTTGGCGGTTTAACCGCACCGGGCGAGCGGAAAAACGGAAAGGACGATTCTAAACAGCGAGAGAGAGAGAGAGAGAGAGAGAAAACGCATCCGTGTTGTTGTAGTCGACCAGGTCGAAAAGGGATGGTGGGAAGTGACGGGGGCAAAGAGGCCGTGGGCTACCTGAGAGAGCAACAGCAACCTTTTTGGAAAAATGTTCGACTGTACGCGCACCGATGACACAGCGCCACCGTTTGTGCGCTGAGCCATTGTCAGTTGTTGCTCTGCGGCGAGTTCAGAGTTCGCCGAATTCAAATAGAAGCGAAAGTTGGGAAATCTCGGAAGGGGTCTCCGAAGAAATGTCCTTTTTCTCAACACATTGGTCGTGTTATCCTGATGGATGTTTGGAAAATGCACGAGCTAATTTATTATACAATGTCCAAAAATTATCGTTGCGGACTCCCTCTCGCCCCTCTTTCTCCCTTGCTTACAAATCATATAAAATTGTTATTCATCTATGAATTATCTCTCTATATTATTTTATGTCTTATTATATGCAAAAGAGAAGTCTCCGATATATCCACCCAAGTATCGTGACGTTAAAACGACGTCTTTTATCATTCTTTTTATGAGGTCGGTACTGACAATACCGATTAAATCCTACATTCGAGACTCGGGCCGACGGTGAAAATGCTTGCGTTTTCTCTTTGCAGATCCCGCGTCTCGCAATTCATTTCCACGAAGAGATGGCTGGTGTTGGCAAACGAACACTCTTACGTGAGGTCAACCCTCATCTGATCTGTCCGCTGTGCCGGGGCTACCTTATAGATGCCACAACCGTGGTGGAGTGCTTACACTCCTGTAAGTGAAGTCGAGCTTCAAGCCGATTCTAGATTTTTATCGATTACCACTTACGATGACTAATGCGTCACGCTTTTATTATTCAGTTTGCAGAAGCTGCATCTTGAAACATCTCAGCAAAGCGGCGCACTGTCCATCGTGCAAACATGCGCTCCACAAGGCCAAACCAAATATCAAGTAAGACGATAGCTGTTAGTCGTTAATTATTCAAAAAAAAAGATCATTTACGTCGATAATATTGCCGTAAGTAAAAAGATATATAAATGCAGATAAGATAAATTGCTGAAAATAAGGAACACTTGGAAAACAGTCAAGGGAGATATTCATAAATTTTGTATCCCAGATCGTCTGAATTTCATTCGAAGCTGATGCCACGTAGCCAATAAAAAAACTTACAGCATCTCAAATGAACTTGAAACGATTTTAAATGTAAAAGCTGATTATGATTATCGCCGAAGGTATATTTCGCGTGTACATCAGAAGTTGTCTCACAATCGGGTTATTCATGAAATGCGAATTTCTTTCAGAGCCGACAAGGCTTTACAAGAAATCGTGTACAAAATGGTGCCCGGGTTGTATCACAAGGAGATGCGGAAAAGAAGGGAGTTTTACAAGAAGCATCCCGAGCAAGGTATATATTTGCTATTCTTAAAGTTTAACACTCCCAACACCCCACTCTCATAATATCTCCCTTCTTTCTGGAAGTAAAACGATACCCCGAATATATCGAGTGTCAATTTCCCAACAGTAGACTCTGCCACATTGGAGCAACGCGGAGAAGACGTGAGTGGCAGACTGATCTTTGCCCCGGAGGACGCGGTGAGTTTAAGCCTGGAGTATATCTCGGCGAAAACGGATCCGTTGGAGATCTTGAATCTCTCCACGGACATGGACGCGAGCCACTCGAATAGCACTAATGCCGGGAACGGCAGTAATAATGATAGCGGTAATGCCGAGAGCAACGGTACCGACAACAATAATTACAACAACGGCAACAACAGAAGGTATCTGCAGTGTCCCGCTCTGGTGACTATCGCGCACCTGAAGAAGTTCCTGGCGCTCAAGTACAGCGTCGACATGACGAGATACACCATCGATATCTGCCATCGGCGTGCGGCGCTCCCAGAGAATTGGACCCTCATGGACGTCGCTTACATTTACGCATGGAAAAGGGTAATTTGATGCGTTCAAAATTATCCAATTCAGCGTTATTAAGTAAACAAAAATTATTTATGCTCACATTTGTGCTTACACTTATGCGTGGAAAAGTGTAACTCAAATTTATGATATATTATTTATATATGAAACCATTTTCCATAATTACTATATTATTTTAATAATAGTCAATAATTATTAATAGGTAGTTCCTCTCCCTCATAGATAATTTTGAAAAGATTAAAATTTTGTAGACTCAATATCGTCTAAACTTCCAAATTACTTCCAAAATTATCATCTAATTCAAAAATATTAAATAATTAAAAATTATTTATCCATGCGCATTTATGTCGAATGGGAAGACTTGATTGTTATTGACTAATAACTACCCTTCTCGCAGATCGCACCGATGAGATTCTTCTACCGGGTGCTGGAGGAGCAGAGGCTCGAGGCTCCATTGCATCAAAGACCGTCGACTCCGGGGCTCGGAGCGTGTCTACCGCCGAACGATGCTGTCTCTGTCAACGCGAAAGACGACGATAACTCGAATGCTTCCGTTGACCGGCCGGCGACCCCAGGATCGGATGCGAAATCGGCAAACGACGAGGCGTCTATGGCGGACGACGAAGCGTCTATGGCGAATGACGAGGCGTCTATGGCGAATGGCGAAGCGTCCACGGCGAACGGTGAAGCGTCCACGGTGAAAGATAAAGCGTTCACGGCGAAAGATAAAGCGTTCACGGCGAAGGATAAAGCGTTCACGGCGAAAGATGAAGCGTCCACGGTGAAAGATGAAACGTTCACGGCGAAAGATCAAGCGTTCACGGCGAAAGATAAAGCGTTCACGGCGAAAGATAAAGCATTCGCGGTGAAAGATGAAGCGTTCACGGCGAAAGATGAAGCGTTCACGGCGAATGATAAAGCGTTCACAGTGAAAGATGAAGCGTTCACGGCGAAAGATGAAGCGTTCACGGCGAAAGATGAAGCGTTCCCTGTGAAAGATGAAGCGTTCACGGCGAAAGGTGAAGCGTTCACGGCGAAAGATGAAGCGTTCACGGCGAAAGATAAAGCGTCTACGACGAAAGGTGAAGCGTTCACGGCGAAAGATGAAGCGTTCACGGCGAAAGATAAAGCGTCTACGACGAAAGAGTCGAGCAAAATCACGAACGACAAAGCGAGCTTGCGTGTGGATAACAAACAGACGACGGATAGTGAAGCAATAGCTAAAGACGGACCGAGCAAGAGCAAGACTAAGACTACCACAAATGCGACTACAAGCATGACGACGTTGACGACGACAACGATGTCGTCAACGTCAGCCACGGGAGGCAAAGCAACGAAAACATCATCGACAACTGTGTCATCGTCAGGGTCAACGGTGACGAGTGCGATGTCGGCCACAATGGCATCGACAGTGACGACGACGGCGACGATGACGACGCCAGCGACGACGACTACGACAACGTCCAACGATACGAACAACAAGCAGATAAAGAGCCCGATTAAAATAATGAAGAATTCAGATGGGAGGTACGAGGTGCTGAGGAGTTCGTCGAGCAACTGGAACGGGAAAGAGCAGGCTAACGTCGCCACCGCTCCTGCGCCGGATGTTAAGCCCGAATTCAGTGTCGTAAGTATAGGGAACGGCCAGAATTCGAACGGCGTGAAAATCACGCTGAAACAGTGTTCGCCGACGAGCGGCGCGAACGTGAAAAAACCGAAGGTCGTAAGTAACATTCTGTTACGTTGCGGTCAACCGTTAGAAAAAGATGCGTCTGACGCTTTACTGGTCCAACAGCTGCAGAAGGAGAAGGAGAAAGAGCTGTCGGGGCAGGACAAGCAGCAGGAGAAGCAGCGACGTAAGGTAACATTCATGGACCAGCCGATGAAGGAGAGGACGTCTCCCAGCGGTGGTGGCGTCGCGAGCGTGCCGAAAACCGCGCTGAAGAAACCGGCTGAGCAGCAGGACAAGAAGCAGTTCCTGCAGGGTTTCCAGTTGACCGCCCGGGAATCGGTACCGGCGGAGGACAGCGCGCTGAAGTCTCCCGTTCGGGGCATCGGCGCGTCTGGCGAGATCAACCACTCGCAGAAGAAAGAGAAGGCGCATCCTCCTAAGAAGGACCCGACGACGCACAGTGTGACGGACGAGGTCAAGGTTCTCCTCGAGAAGTGCAGCGGGACGGTGAACACCGGCTCGAGCAACGGCGACGCCGTGGCGAGCACGTTCGCGAAGCGTCTCGGCGGTGCGCTGGCTGGTAAAAACACGCGCGTCGTTGCGACCAGAGTCTCGGACGATGCCGACGCATCGTCGCGCGCGTCGTTCAGCTCCAGCGGCTCGGCGAACGGTGGTCATTCAGCTTCTAAGATGGACGTGTACGTCTTTCACTCGAGCGACCCGCCGGCCCCCCCGGCCGGAGCGGTCAAGAGGAAGTGTCCGCCGGGTGTTCCCATCAACGATATGAAGCGCAGACGGCAACACGTTCCTGCGCAGAACCAAAGCCCGAGGAAGCCGGCCGAGCCCCCGGCGAGTGCCTCGCTGACGAAGCTACCGCACATCCCCTCGTCGGAGCACTTGGTCCCTGCGAGCAGCGGCCCGTCCGACTACCACAGCAGCTCTCCGAGTCGTCCGGTGTCCAACGCGAAACCGCCCGCCGGTCAGATGCTTTCGAACGACACTAGGAACCTCTTGGACGGCTGTGGCCTCAACATCCCGTCGAGTCTGAGTATAACGCTGACCTCGCCCAAGTCGCCCGGAGCTTCGGGACAGTTCGAGGCCGTCGATGTCAACGACAGGAAGGCCGCGGGCAAGATGAACCCCACCATCACGTTGAACGACTGCTCGGTCGATCCGCGCGTGTTGAAGGCGCTGAAGACGGGGCAGATCAAGATGCCGAAGTTGACGAAACTGTCGGTTGTCAAGCCGGGCGAGCAGAGCGAGACCACGCAGCAGCAACAACAGCATCAACAACAACGGACTCCACCACCAGCGAAACGCAGCAGAAGAGACCAAGAGTCCATATTGGACCTCAGCGGCGGCAAGAAACTGGACATACACCCTCTGAGGATCCCGCAGCCCGTGGCGAAGCTGAAAGCCAACAACAAAGCGAGCGACAGCTCGTCGGACGGTATCTGCGATCAAGGTCAAATGGTGACGGTCGTAGGCGGTCACAGGTATTACCGAGCTCCGCCGGGCTCTCTCACGCCCGCCGCTCATCGCGTCAACGACTGTCCGCCGCTTGCGTCGCTGTCGCGTACTCCTGTCTACGCACCGAGCCTCGGCGACATCGGTCGCCCCGGCTCGAACCTCTCGTCCGTCTTTCCGAGCCTGCAGAGCCTCTACGTGCTGAGCCAGACGCAGCAGTATCAGCTGAAAATGCCGCCGTTGGTGTCGCGCGCTGCCGAGAGCCTGGGGTGCGACGCCGGCCGCATGAACCCCGGCGGGTTAAGCGGCATCCAGGGTAAGACGAGCCACTTGGCCGCGCAATGCGCGCCCGTCAAGCCCGCCAGGTCGTCCGTGGCACCCCTCGCGGTCCCCATCAACAAGCACTCGGTCGACAAGCCCGCGGGCATCAGCATCAGGCCCGTGTCGAGCGACACGGTCAAGCCGTCGTTGTTCCAGCGCAAGAACGATGCCGGGGATGAAAGCTGCGTATCCCCGCGCTCGGCTATGCAAACGCGATACTCCTCGGGCGTCGAGAGCGCGAACAGCAGGCTGTCCTCGCGCGGTAACGCCGACGCCAAGAGCGGCAACGATCAGACGAGCGCGATGGAGACGACCTCCAAGGATTCGACCGAGGCCAGGAGCGATTCGCTGATGACGGACAGCAGCTCGAAGCAGCAGCACGACACCGCGAGCCCGAGCGTGTCGTCGACCGCTTCCCCGTCGCCACCTCTTGGTAGTAGTAACAACTCGCGGAGCGAAGACGCCGCCGTTGGCCACTGTGATGGCAACGGTGGTAAGAGCGACTCCGAGGGGGGTGGAGCGGCGACCAGTACCGCTGCGAACGTCGCGACGTCCAGCAGTCCGCCGAAGGTCGACACGAGCAGCTGCAAGCCTCCGGCGAGCCCGGACTCCAGTTCGGTCACGGTGGAGAGCAGCAAGGGTCGCGCGACGGACCGGGCGTCGAGCGACGGCCACCAACCCCCCGACCCGCTCGCCCAGCCCGACGGCACGAGCGGCGCGCCCGGCGACGACAAGCTCTCGGCCAATCAGCTGGCCGACGCCAAGCAGCAGCTGACCACCGAGGTCCAGAAGAGACTGCTCGCGGTCTTCCCGTCGAACGAGTGGGCGAACAATCCCGAGGCCGCCGAGCATCTAGGCAACTTCCTCAAGAGTCTGAACGCGACGAGGAAGAGCGACGGGCACGCCGAGGAGCCCAAGGCGGACAAGATCGAGCGGAAGAGCCCGGTGGCGAACGACGCCGGCGAGCTCGCCGCGAAGCCCAAGAAGGACGTCGTCGAGCGCTCGTAATGCTTCCTCCTCGAGGCGGGACCTTCTCCGCGGCAGCTGCTTCCTCCGTGGTGACATCGCGCCGGAGATCTCTCGCCGGTGTCGCGCGCGCGGTTATCACGCGGGAAATCTATATTTTTACTCGGCAACCGAATCCCCAGGGAGACACCCCGCGGTGATGACGCGAAGAGGGGCGGAGAAGAAGAGGAGGAGGAGGAAGAAGCACACATGGTGTAGTTCAAAGGGACGCGACAGGCGAAACACTGCCATAACGAATCAAAGGGTGCGTGCGTTCGTCGTTCTCGAGATACTAAGGACGCGTACACGGTACACTATTTATCATGCGAAGCGGGAGGAAGCCGAGAGGAACCCCCTCGCGCGAGAGAGGGGACGAGCGCGTATATCATAAGGTTTACACGACGGTACGTAGCGTAAAAGAGACCGAGAGTTTTATTTTTTCAAATTTCTCGCAGAGGCTCGCATCTTTCACATACACACACACACACGCACACACGTTTACACACTCGGAGTACGTAGTAGAACCGTGTTATCGATTTGAAGCTATATTGCCTCGTAACATTCCGGAAGTGAGAATTTGTGGATCCACTTGTGTAACGTCGGGAACGTGGTGGTTTTTCTCGAGTCTTTCGCAGCTTCCGAGCCACCTGATGAGAGCGAAGAACCCTCAGCAAACCCTCATCAACTACCCGGTGAGCAGAATGTCCAAAATCGACGGCATGTTTCTTAAAGAGCTCTTCGAGATGTCTTCAAGTTGTCTTGTGCGTCGATTTTGGATATTCCACTCATTGGGTAATGATAACATAACATCAGTCTTATCATTTCCCGATTGGTCCGTTCCTTTTAGTCGAGCCGGTTGCACTAGTTGAAGAATTTATACACACATGAAATGTGCATACCGGGATACTCGCGTACCAGTGTGCGTATATTTCTTAAACTAGTACAGCCGGTTCAGCTGAAAAGAACGGACCAAGTGTAACTGTTACATCGCATTTACATTGTGCAGCGGGAAATTGTAACATTGATGTTACGTTACTGTTGGCTTGCTGGGAAATGTGGTCCGCCGTGTGCTGGCAGATAGGCGACGGGTTCTGTGTCCGCGTCGAGCTCACGTTCCGTCGACAGAGAGAACTTGATGACATGCAGCTCAACAGGGTCTCCGGCGTGTTCCGCTTAAACGTATCGAAAATACTTCTAAATGAGTCAAGATAAATTCCCAGCAAGCGCAATGTAACATCCCAGCGAACACGAAGCAACAGTTATAGAAATGTTAGTTGTAATTTCCTACTCAACAATCTGTTGTATAACACACGCGTTAAATAACAGTTACATTGTTGAATGGGAAATTACAAGTGACAGATATGTTACATGTTGCATTATGTTTGCCGGGTTAAAATGATCCGCAGGTATATTCCATTGAAATGATTGCGAAAGCACGGAACCCGCCCGATTTCTACGGTTGATCCGTTAGCGGCTCCTATTGTACTTCCTGCTGGCAAGCGAGCGAAAGACTTACAGATCCTGCGCAAAGTCTGCTTCCGCGGGTTTGGCATCTGCCTCAGACAGAGGCTGATTCCTCGAGATAGAATGCACACATCCACGAAGGATCAATGCTCCGCTTAAAGAAAGTGTCTTGGTCGTTTGATATTGCTAGTAATTCGGTGTTGTTAATATCAAGGAATACGATGCGAATACAGTTCGGTGTGTACAAAACGGATTTTTGTTAGCTGGGAATTGAAAGCGCGCGAGACGCACCGTATTCTTGGAGAACGAGCTGGACTTTCCCCAGTGAATGCTGATTCCGTACGGCATTGTTAGTGTCCTATTTTATGTTATGTTTTTACTTATCAGTTATATGTGTTAAACTATGTATACATACATATATATATATATATAATTGTATAATTGTTACGTTATATATATATACGCAGTTTCTCGGTATGCCGCTCGTATTAATTGTATCATATTGATTGTATTATTTTGCGATGTACATATTTATAATTATTATATTACGATAAACACAAAAACACGCGCATGGGAGCGTCTGTTACTTTGTAACACGAGAATCGAATTGATGAAGAATGCAATACATTTCTTGTGTTTTATATATTGACCGGTGAGAGAAAGAACCAAGATATGTCGATAAATACGAGAAATACATTATTATACTCTTGAACATTCATTAAATTCGTACAATTTCTGTGCTGTATCTCCTTTAATAAATTTTTCTTATATAGTAACACCTGGTTTGTTCCTCCCGAATATTCACGTGCGAAATCCGGACGTTGAATCTTCTCGTTGTAATTTATTTTAGTAATCACACGTTGTAATGTATATCGTATTATTTAACGTAAAAGTAGTAATAGTATTTCTATGGTTAGATTTTATATTAAGACTAAGTTCATCATCAGATGCTTCGTAGCCAATGAAATAAGCCGTACAGCATCTGAAGATAAATCTAAGACTGCTTAAATCTAAGATCCGACTATGAATACCAGCTTATAACAATTTGTAGGTCTGTTCGTTTTTGCTGCACCGCTGAACTAGTGTAATAAGTTGAAGCGAGACAAGTATATGTTTTCTCACTTCAATTTATTGCACTAGTTCAGCGGTGCAGCGAAAACGAACAGACCCTGTGTCTCTTGATGGAAAGCAACCAAAGTGCAGCACGAGTTCGTACTTTCATCTGTTACGCGCACCTTCGCCGCACGAGGGCTCCACAGTCAATTACGGATTTGCTGTTTCCTACCGGCCTTCGTGTGTTGTGCCGGATAGTTCGTGATACACGCGTATTCACGCTCTACTGAAGTTGCCAGAATATACTGTGCATTCGTTTTTGAGCGTTGGAAATTATTGGTAAGCTGGCTCGGCAATATAAATTTTACTAATTTTGTACACTTGAAACAAGGAGTCCCCTCACGTCCTCTCACTGTCGCTCCATCGATCGCGCGATTTCGAGATGAGCGCGAAGGAGAATTCCACGGCGCCGGCGAAGAACACGGCCGCGTCGAACGCGAAACCCTACGGCAAGATCGTGCTAACGTTGAAGAATTGCCTTCTGCCCGACGAGAAGCTCAACTCAACTCCCTCGTATTTGGACGGCCTGGACGCGGAGACCGAGACAGACCTGCGGATATTAGGATGCGAGCTTATACAGACCGCCGGTATTCTGCTGAAGTTGCCACAGGTGGGTTTCTTTCCTTAACTCTTGAGGTCGGCGATGGATCTCAACCTAATCTTCGTAATCTGGAGGTCAATAGCCAAGTTCTCGATCGTTATTTTTCCAATATACCTATTCGCAATGTGTAATGTGTGAACTTATCATTGCGAAACGCAATCGTATATCCAGGATGACTCTCTCCAAATTCCGATTAAGCTAATCGACGATTGACTCAATCAGCAGATTTCTCCGTATGCAGAATAAAGAGCGGGTTGTTTGTAAAAACAAATAGGAACTTACGTCGTTTACTTTTTTTTTAATCTGTATTTAAAATTGATGTAATTCAAATATTAACTGCCATATTCTGCTATCATATACAGAATTATTTGTTTTTTGATTATCGTCAGGCGACTAATCATATGGTTAAAAATCGCTGTTAGCGATTTTACCATCTGTGCCAACTTATGTTCCTGCCGACATTAATTAAACCTTAACCTGAATTTAAATAATTCTCTTCAGACAATGGCTTAAGGGGATGACGAACTTGATGTGAGCGTTGATAACAGAGGCCTTCTTCAAAATATCTCACATAAATACTGAAACAGTCACAATACCTTTTCTTGTATGCCTTGTACAGTCGGGTTATATACAGGGCTGAAAATCGCGTAATTTTCCGTATAGGGAATGGTACAGCATACATAATCGGACGCCGACTGTACATATGAATATAGTTGTGAAAGTTTGGAGAAAACCGTTTTCTTTTTTTCAATTTTTCCCGTGGATTTTCTCGGTTTCTTTCTTAAGGACAGGGAAAGTCGTTTAGAAAGAGTTCATTGTGTTAAAATGTCTACCATTTTTTTCTTAACCTTTAGAGGGCCGGGATTTGAGAGGGCATATCCGCCTTAGTGAAGTGGTAAAAAAGGTATCTTATATCATGGATTGACCATACACTAAGTATCGATCATGGGTAGCGCCAATATATTGGCTTTCCGGTCCTCTAAAGGTTAAAGATAGGGAAAGTCGTTTAGAAAGAGCTCATTGTGTTAAAATGTCTACCACATTTAAGGAAATAAAAAAGATAATTCAGGGTTCAAAAGGTAATTCTACTACCTGCTATTTTATGCCTACCGACAACCATCGACTAAGGAATGTGTCCTCGAACAGATATACAGCAGAAAAGCTGCGCAAGGACGCGTACCGATCCGATAGTTGTCGGTAAACAGTTGCGTCAGATACTGTCCCTGATAAAACCTGGAATTCTCAAGAAATTTGTTTATGCCTGGAAAAATTTGGAAATTCTCAGGGAATTTTCCTTTTTCGGATTTGAGTAGACACTTTGTAATTGCGTTCACTTAACTGAATTTAAATTAAATAAAATTAATATGTTACATGTTAAGCAATAACGTTACCTTCGAAGAATTACAACTGAATAGATTGTAAACAAGTATGTAATACATAAGGTGTTTGAAAACTGATGGTCAATAATGTAAAGGTAAAAATAAACCAAAATAAGCAAGAACACATCCCGGTGAACGTGGGGCCGCAAATGAAATGTTTTTGAATCATCACACATGTTTTGTTACGATCAGCCGCTGGCAATGGAAGCACTAGTGCATAGCAAACAATTCTTTGCTAAGAGTGGCTTTACTTACACGTCAGATATTACATGTTTAATTGTGGGTTTCAACACTACAGGATGTTACAGAGGGGAAAAGCTTCTTGGTGCTGCCTCGAGTGCACTGCCGTTGGTTTTACCGTACATGAAGTGCATGTCCGCATACTCTTCGTTGCTGTAACCACTGTCCATGTTGATGATCCGTTGAAGAGTACTGGTAAGCCTAGAGCATTGAAGGAAGAGAAAGAGGAAGAATAAGCATGCGTGTGCAACATGTAACAAAATATATATGATAACTCGAAAACGGTTCAATTGCGGCCCCATGTTCACTGGGACGTTTTTGTTTATTTTAGTTTGTATTTTTTGCTTTTACATTATTGACCATAATTTTTTTAAACATTCCGTATAATATATATATATATATATGTAACAAATAGTATAATATCATGTTATCCGACAAAATTCGCGAAAAAAAATTAATAAGCCGGGTTTTTTTATCTATGCATATAGATTTTATGTAAATGTAAGTATGATAGAAACGTGAATGCAATTAATGTGCGCTGCTGTATCTTACCATATCTAATAGAAAATCTAATCAAGATATACCCAAATTTTTTTGCAATTTTGTATCTTTCTAGGCCTCTAAATTTAATTGAAAAGATATAAGAATGTTCTTTGAAATTTCCCTGATTGGAGCATTAACACATGTGGTATGTACAAGCTGCGGGATTTCTATATCAGGCAAATATTCAGGTAAATATTTACGCTAACTGATAGCTAGAGTATCAGTTTTGAAGTTTTTAATTCATTTCCGTCACATACTGAGCGATGCTCCAATTCATTTTCTAACGTAAGTTTCTACTTTAACTGTGTAAAAGTATTTCTAATTCTATGCAGCCGATACGACACAAATTTTGCAGAAAGAAATTAGTATTTACCAGCAAAGTTTTCAAGTATGGCATCCCCTTAAATTAAGATTGAGGTTTAATACGTAGACATAATATATTATGTCGGTATTCATTGTCAAGTCTTATATTTAAAATCGTCTCAGATACATCTTCAGATATTATACGCATCGTTTCACCAGGCCCGTTTGTTTTAGCTGAACTAATGTTGCATTGAAACTTGGTTCCTTTTTCCTTCACAGCTATGTTACATACTTGTTTCACTTTAAAAGCAAACAGTGCAAGTTCGGACTAAAACTAAACGAATCTATTGATTCCGAAGCATCTGAAGATAATATTAGATTAATTTGAGTTTGGAGAAAAGGTCACCTTTACACTATGTCTCATTAGCGTTCCATTAGTTCGCCATTAAGCGAGCATTATTGCCTTCGACCAAATAACTTAGTAAACATTAAATGATTATTATTCTTGGTTGATGTATTTGTGAAACTGCTTTCAATAAATTATTGGACAATTATGACGGTTAGGTTTGAAAATGTGTTACTTTTTCTGTGTTGCTCTCTTTTACTTTGGCTCGTTTAGCACATATAGAAATATGTTCTTGTTTTAACCCTTCGTGAACAGAACTATACTACAATATATATTGTTTATTTAATGCACAAAATCAGCTGAAAATGTATGTACTTTCCAGACTGGATGGCTAGTATAGACAAATGACTGGCTATGTGTGCGCTGGATACAAGCCAACGTGTCTAGAGCAATGTAGAAGTACGGACCACGGATTTATCTCTGCTAACGTCTCAGAAGGGCTAAAACAGATCATATTGGTTAGAGATTAAGACTCATGACAATGTTATCTAATCCCCCGAACCTTTTCATTTTGTGTAGGTCGCAATGGCTACAGGACAAGTGATATTCCAACGGTTTTATTATAGCAAATCGTTAGTTAGACACAATATGGAGACAACTGCGATGGGTTGCATCTGCTTAGCCAGCAAAATTGAGGAGGCACCTAGACGCATCAGGGACGTGATCAATGTTTTCAATCATATCAAGCAGGTTTCCAGTCAAAAGTAAGTAGCCTCGAATAATGTATGAATGAATAAAGGGATGGATTTGTGTTAGGAAAAGCTATAATTTCATTAAGAAATGAAGTTGACAAATTCAGTTATACCAACGGAATTGTATTTTCCACGTTGCAACATACACATCGCACGAACCGAGATTTTTCCATGTAATAATAGTAGTTAGCTAAATATATCTCGATTGATTGACACTTTATCGGCTGTACGCAACTAAACGCGTGAGATGCGGTAATATCACAGTGTTGGTCACCGGTAACCTTCACGGCACACTCAACGTGTTAACAATACATTTAAAAGATGATACACAGTAATATATACGCAGAGAATGAGAAATGAAGAAAGGAATTGACAAATACCGTTTTTTACAATTTCAGGCCGATACAACCTGTGATTCTCGATCAGAATTACGTAGCGCTGAAGAATCAGGTGATCAAGTCCGAGAGACGGGTGCTGAAGGAGCTGGGTTTTTGCGTTCACGTAAAGCACCCCCACAAGATCATAGTCATGTACTTGCAAGTCCTCGGATACGAGAAGAATCGCGCTTTGATGCAACAGAGCTGGAACTACATGAACGACTCGCTGCGCTCCGACGTGTTCTTGCGTTATCAGCCGGAAACGGTGGCATGCGCTTGCGTCTACCTGGCCGCCCGTCAGCTGCAGCTGCCGCTTCCTACATCGCCCTCCTGGCTCACGCTGTTCCGTGTCAGCGAGTCCGCCATTCGAGACGTCTGTCGGCGTATACTGCGTCTCTACTCCAGGCCGCGCGTCAAGTCCGAGCAGCTGGAGAAGCGCGTGGAGGAGCTGCGACGTCAGTACGAGGAAGCCAGGACGAAAGCGCGCGGCGGGGACGTCGATGGACACACACCGAGCCCGCCATTACCGAAACACCACAACGCCTGGGGCGGATTCATCAGTCGCAGCGGCACACACGCGGCTCCCGAGAGAACGAAATCACCCAGGTGATGATCATAATCTTAATCATAATCTAATCGTAATCCTCTCTCGTAAATCGCCTGTAATAATGATATATTTACATTAATCTATCTTGATATTGTTAAGTTCTCTCCAGTTGAAAGATCTCTAGTTGAAATGTTATCTTTCTGACCTTGTAACGTCGAAAGAATCATTTTCCCGTTAATAAAGTGCAATTCTACAAATTAACAATAATAGTATATATAATTCATTTGTACTCCACAGTGTTGTACATGAAATCTAACGTGTGGTTGCAAATAGTCGATCAAAAGGCGAGATAGCAGCGTGAGAACTTATTGTACACAATGCAGATACTATCTAGATACAACGTAGAGATGCGACGATGTTACTTTTCACACCGGTAGAAACTCCCGCTGATTTTCGGTGAAAACACGCGAAATTTCTCAACTGCTTTAACGTTTCGTTTCAGACGTTCAAAATCACCGAGCACCTCGCCGTCGCGAGGCGAAGGGACCAAACACTCCAAGCGTAAGAAGCACAGCAGGAGCAGGTCCCGTAGCCACAGCCGCGGCAGATCCTGCAAGCCCAAGAAAACGCAGCGGAGACGATCGGGAAGCCACAAATCGTCCCGCAGCCGTTACAGGTCACGCAGCCGATCCCGCGAGAGGGACTTGGAGAAGTCGAGCAAACACCGCAGTAAACACAGGCGGCACTGAATTTATGCGCACTCGACATGAGCCATGAAGCGTTCACGGTCGAGTATATTGACAAATAGATTTGTAATATATATACATACATATACTTATATATACATATATATAATAAAACCTCGTCCAGGCCTATTGCAATTTAGTTATTTGGCAGAACACTCGGTTTTCGATCCGTAAAGTCTCCCGTTTTTATATACTCTCAAACCTGACCATTTTCATCCTCACGAGGCCACAGAGTGTCTTACCTTTTTATGTTGTACATCCTTTGAGATTTTTTACTCAGTCACGAATTTGCTAGGATACAAGAGTAATCGCATATCTCACCGCGTCGTTGTTACTTGAGAAATTAGGTCAACTCCCCATAAACAAATATATACCTTGTACTTCCGAGAGAAACATTAATTCCCCGCTCGTCCAAGTTTTGTAAAACCGACGTGGTAAAATGTTACGACAAAAGTAAGAGATGAATCGAAAAGGATGTATCACAAAAGTATACAGCGAGAATAAAGTTTTATATTCGTATCTCTGGGCGTATCATTTTAGCGAATCCGACAGGTAACGCCCTTTTCTTCTCGGCGGCGATTACCGGTGAGAAATCGAAGACTTGCAGCTGCGGCAGAAGGTGTACAACGTAACCCCTGTAGCAGGGAATATCCTCGACCGGGTTACCGTGTAACGTCAAAGATCTAAGATTCGACAGCTTCTTCAGCCTTAAGACATCCGCAATGTTTGAAATTTTGTTCCCATGCAAGTAGAGGATTTTTAGGTTCGCAAACTGCTCGATATCCTCGCCGATCTCGCTTATTTCGTTGAAGGACAAATCCAGCCAGCTGAGGTGTGCAGGATCGTCGAGGACTCGATTCGCGAGACGTTGCAGGCCGTCCATCGAGCTCAGCAGATTGTTACTCAGCCACAATGTACTGGTCACATAACGATCCTTCATGGTTCTTATCGGTGCCTTCCCAGTGCGTGTCGTCTGTGCGTATCGCTTCTTCATCAGGTCTATAGAGAAAGATAAATGTTTACAAATACTGTATAATAAAAATAACAATGACCATACAGCAATATTTCTCGCAGCACTTATCCAGTATCATAAATCATCCATTTCTCTGATCAATTTCTTTTCAGAGAAATTTTTTTTTATATGTGAAGGAATTTCTATAAACTACAATTTAATTATATTTCATAAAAATTTTATGTGTGATGTGTCTGGGAAAAAAATTAGTGATTTAGGGTCAAAGCAAACTTTAAATATTTCATTGTAACAATCCTGATGAAGAGAGTACAAGCTTTCAGAAGGCATTTCTATTGTTTCTTAAAAATTTGCTATCTAAAAATTATAGTTCACGATCAAGTGAAGAAATCGATCTAAATATGCCAATTAAGGATTAATCATCATCTGGTAATATCATGGCAGAAAGTTGGTATATGACAAATGTTATCAATTTTAAATTGCAAAATACTTAAGTATATTTCAAAGAAATCTGTAGGAAAACAAGTCTTCGTTTATATACCGTTCACGGTAGCTGCTTTCCTATACGATAAATCCAACGGTGGAGCAACCAACATTTCTTGTCGTTCATCTCGTCTATAATCAGATCTGTGATTTTTCCGAGGATTGGTACTTATCATTATCGTGAGCGTTCAAGCTTCATCGGCAAGCGTTGTCAGATTCGGAAAACATTCGAAGTTCGCGTCTCGTGACTTCTCCATGACGAACGTTTGGCCGACGTAACGGGTAAGAAAAATTATCGTAGTCCTACCGAGTCCTGCGTATTCAAAATATATACATATACCTGTAGAATGTACATTTTTACAAAAACACAGGTATCCGTTCTATAAAATAGCCTTACATATTAGTGACGACTCCACTCGGTTCGAATCGCAGGAATCGTCCAACGAGAGTAACATTGCGAGGTAACGTGTACCTCGTGTAACATTGTTTTCAAATCATTCGTTATTTCGTTCGACTTGAGCCCTGCGATTCCTCAGCAAATCAGATATCATTTTACTCCCGAGCGAAAACAAATCTTTCTATTGGACATTGGAGACAGGAGGTCTATTCTTTGTCGCTGAACTAGGGCACATTTCCGGGGAACTAGAGAGAAACAGATATATAAATGACTTCGTGTAAAAAAGAGGTAACAAGAACTATTGCGAGCTAGTGCAGTCGATTCAGCTATAAAGAACAGATCTAAGGCCCGTATCAGATGGATGAAGGCCCGGATCAGTATGGATTAGGGATTATGATCGCGGATTGAGAATTGAGGATTGTCCAATCACACTGCGATTTGGGTTATTTTCACGCTAGCATGCTCAAGTTGTCAACAAATTTTTTGCACAGTTAGAAGTATACGATTTTTCTTGCAAGTATCGTTTATCGCCAACAAGTTTTGCCACATGTATAGAATTTTCCTATTCCTAGGGACATTTGTACACAGTTTTGTACAAATTTGTGCAAATTATATAGTTCACAGTTTACACTAGACCCATCGACATACTCGGCGACTATTGGCTCATAATATGAAAATATCAAGAAAATAAAATTAAGCCTTAGGCTGGTATTCATAGTCGGATCTTATATTTAAGTTTATTTTCAGATGCTCTACGACTCATTTCATTGGCCACGAAGCATCTGAAGGTAAACTTAAGACAATCTTAAATATAAGATCCGACTATGAATACCGGCCTAAATTCCGACCAATATTCCCAATCGTAGCCTGCTAAATGTTGATTGGTTGGGCTTCATGTTCCAATTCGATAGCCAAACTCATCCTTCAATTTCAATCCAGACTTACTGTGATTTCATTGGTCGATTTCCAATCCCCAATCCCTAATCCATAGTCTGATACAGGCTTTACACACAAGACCGTTTCCCATTGTCAAACGCCATCTCAAAGCTGCATTCATTACGCCGCGGGGCCACCGCGCATGCGCCGCCGGTTCACGCTTGTTCAACGGCGGAGCCCGGTATAAACAGTTGGAGATTAATCAAACCGTTAACCGTTCCCGCCGCCGAGAAAATACCTGACCGAGGCTCTGACGGGGTGCGCGCAACCGAATTTCGACGTGATCCCTCGTTTTCGCGGCGCGCTTCGCGAGGACTAGTCCTCCGGCTTCGTATTTCGGCGCGAGCCGTCGTTGCGGTTACCGGCTCGTGTCTATCCCGGTGCGGACGAGATGCCGCGCACCAAGTATACGCGCAAGCCCAGAAACGACTCTCAGGGCGACCATGACATGAAGCTGAGGACCTTCGAGCGGCACGTGCAGAAGAGCATCCTCAAGCTGGAGCAGGACGCGCAGGCGGACATCCGGGGCTTCGAGACCTTCGTCGACATGACCATCTCTCGCCTGCCGTCGGAGATACGCCGGATGACCTTGGGCGAGGTACTGGCTCTCGAGAATGACGATCTAAAGGAGAACTGCGACGAGGTCTTCTCGTCAGGGATGAACTGCATGCGGCCGCCCGCCGTGCCGCATGCCAGGAACACAATCAGGACCGCAGTGAAACGAGCCACTGCCGCGTCCGACGACGGCTACGCGACGGAAGGAGGTACCAGTGTCGACAGCACATCGAGAGCCACCAGGGCTCAGATGTCAGCGCCGATGTCGAGGAAAACGCGCAACTCCACCAGAACGAGCAAAGTCAAGTTCAGCGAGATCAATCAGGAGACCGTGAGGAAGACCAGAGCGAGAAGCAAGGATCACTTGAATATGCCTATTGTAAAGGTGGATGTCTTCAAAACACCGGCCATACCGAAGCCCATGAATATGTACGACGTCGTCACACCCAAGATCAAGCCGAACACACCTTTGAATGTGTTGAGGCGTCCGCGTCAAGGTGAAATGGTACTCAGCATGCAGGGCAGCCCCTTGCTGGTTTCCGCGGTCGTCGAGGAAAAGACCGCCAATGTCAATGTGCCTCTGTCCGATGGCAACATGATGTCCTTGTTGCCGCAGGAGGGACTGCGCATCTCAAATATCCCGTCGCTCGATGCTGAAACAAAGCATCAGCTGCAAACACTGAAGAAACACATTGAGCAAGTTATCGCGCGAAATTAACATTAAATGTCGTTGATTAGATTGTAACGTTATTATAGTGTAACTATAGGTTAAGTTGAGATATTTTTGTACTTTATATATATATATATTTGTATTTACTCGCATGAGATGGAAATAGTAGAATGTTTACCTTGTTACGACATTGTCAATAGATTTCCTCTGTACAATAAAAGTTTCAGCATGACAAATCTCATTCGTTGTCAGGTGTTTCCTCGAGCGTTTCTCGACATTTCTCCCGGCTAAATAGAATTCATGGTATAGTGAGCATTTCTTTCTTCCGAGTATTTTCTGTATGCCAGTAAATAAGATGTTTCGTTGCAGATGATGAGTGTTAGCAGCAAGTATGGAAGATTTCATTAATGCTGTCTTAAGCATAGTACCATCGAGAATTTCCAGTCACAGGCATTATGAGCGAATATTCGTGTATCACGACTGTTGTTAATTAACGATGCTCGAAAGCAGCGCTCATGGTGCACAAATATTTCAAAATAACGCACTTAATTGGAAACTTATTAGAGAATGGGATAGTCTTTAATGTTTTTTTTTTGTGTTGATCTGATTTCACTAATTCAAGAAATGTATATACACATTGGAGCGTATGAAGCGTCACATGAGATTCTCACGCTTCATTATGCAAACATTTCTTGAATTAGTGTAGCTAGTTCAGCTAAAAAGAACGGGTTAATTAAGGGGGGATTCTGGTCTAACATCTTAAAGGAATCGATTTTTTATTTTCTATATATTCTTATAGTACAATGTCTCAAGAATATGTTCTTATAGCGACATTTCGAAATTCGAAATATTGACGAAGTTTTAAGCAGTTTAATTAGCAGTTTAATTTAAACAGCTGGCCGATCGTTCGAAGCGCACGAGAATCTCTTTGTATTCGGAAGTATCCAGGCATTCAAACAAAATAAACAAAGTAAACAAGTTTTTCCAGATATACAATGACTTTGATGCGTGTATATCTCCGTAAGATAAGGATTATAACTTTTAACGGTTGTTCGAATTTAGTTCTTTCGGGAATGTTTAGTGAAAGTTATGTTTCCATCTTAAAAGTTATGAGGATAAATATTGGCCAGCAATGCAAATTGTTTGTTGAATATACGGACAAGCAGCGACTCGCGCACGCGGAGAGCAAGAGTTCTGAAGCTGCAAAACAAGCTCGTATAGCTGGCCAAAACAACATGGAGAAGCTGTATGATTTTTATGAAGATGAAGAAGGACTACTCTATGGGCCAGGAATAGCAGATTAGTCAAAAACATGCTATAAGTATGAGAAAACAATACCCGAAACTTTAAACGCGTTTTTCTTGAAACCATTTTTCTCTCCGCCGACATCAGAACTCAAAAACTAATAAACGAATCGGCTTCAACTTATAGATAATTTTAAATAACAGTTACATCTTTGGAGTAAACTTATAAAACTAATAAAAAATTAATAATAAAATTTTTTAAGTTATCCTACTTTTGAGCACTCTAGACCAGAATCTCCCCTTAATAAAGACTTGTATTCTGGATTCTATTTTATCGATAAAGTGCCTCAAATGTGGCTTTTCAACCAATCAGATGGTTCTTAATTTTTATCGATAAAAGAATTCAGAATTCGAGCTCAAGTTTTCTGTACCACGCTATTTAAAAAGAAATTTTAAATGGTCAGACACGTCTAAAAGGTCGAAGTTTCATTGGTTGCGTCACGAGTTTGTGAGTTTGCGCAGCCTGTGTGCTGATTGGGTATAGGATAATGGGCGGTATCCATAAGTTGCGTTATGATATTCACTGCCGGTACGGAAAATCTATAGGGAAGTATTCATAGATGAATTTTATATTTAGAAACCGTCTTAAGTTCATTTTCAGATGTTTCGTAGTTAATGAAATGAACCAACATTTGGAGATGATCTCAACTCTAAGTTCCTGTTTACAATAGGTGCTTTAAGACTCAGAGCTTAACCCCTTAACTTGTACGCTCGAGTTAATTCGAGCGCGCTAAACAGGCCAAACTGTGCACACTCGAAATAATTCGAGCGGCGTTGTATTTTATGCTGCTATAATTTTTCACTAGAATATAATCGAGAATTGAAAATAACAATGTGAAAGCAAAGAAAAAAATTTTTTTACATAAAAAAAATTGATTTTTTTTGGCCGGTTTTTTTCAAAAAAACTGTGCGTTAAGGGGTTAAATTCTAATTGTAGACCACGTTTTATTGTAGATCTGAACTAAAGCTGCGTTTGGGAATACACACTGGTCCATCTTTTGAACTTTCTTTTATCGAGAAAAGTTTTTCTAAAAATAGCTTAGGAACCAACTGAGGGAGAATTCATACCTTGACAGAAAAGCAGAAAAGCAGCAGCCAATCAGAACTCGCGCTGGTAATTGTCAGTTTCTGCTTTATCTACTGCTTACTACCAGCGAGCATTCTGATTGGCTGCTGCTTTTCTGTTTCTGCTTTTCTTTCAAGGTGTGAATTCTCTTTGATTGGCTGAGCCACATTTAAGGCACTTTTTTTTATAAAAGAGACTTTCATTCGCAATATGAGCCGTAAAATCTATAGAGTGTATAATGTGTGTACGCACAACTCAGCACAATCCAGTTTGCGCATACATCTCTCCCAAGATTAAGTTGGGTGATTTAATCCTCAGAAATCTTTTGTCTGCTGAACAAAGTAACGTGGGTAATGTGCCAATCGCGAACGTGAATTTATTGAAACGTATGAAGTGAACGTATGAAATGATGTAGTGGAAATCGTAGAAATTTAAAGAAAAGTTCTATACTTTAAGATACATTGTGAAATATTATCAAAGTATATTCGAAAGGCCTATTTTAATATTTTTCTGAGGTGAAGAGTAATCAGTTGCTAACGAACGTGATTAGATTAACATGGAACAAAAGGACCGTGATAAAATAGACCTTCATTGTGACAAAGTTGTACCCAAGATTAAAATAACGAAATTATGGCCAAAGTTGTTGGAACATAAAATTTACAACCTAGACGATGTAAACATTCCACAATGGGAAGTGAGTTTTATGCACCATTCATTATTGTGCTATTGATTATTTGCTTATAATGAGCAGGTGAAGTTACAACTTGAACAATCATCTTACTTAGCACTGTGTTCCCCCTTCGTTTTTCCTTGTTTCAATATTTGCATAAGAATAATGTTTTCTTACTCTTTAATAATATGATTATTAGGTGTAATTATTCCAAGTGTTTTCCATTAAATTAAAGATCAAATGTATATTATATTGTTACAGAAGAATTTAACAGCTGGAAGTACAATCAAAGATATATTTTCTAAAATACAAACAAGAGGACCGAAAGCATACGAACGTCTGTTGCTGAGTTTGAAAGAAAGTGGCCACGAAGATATATGTGACATATTGGAAGATAAAGTTAAAAGGAGCCATGAGAACAACAACAATAAATATGACAAGTAATAATTTATTATTAATTTATTCGTAGGGATATTCTACAGATTATAAGGATTGACGATATATCAAACAAAATCGATTTTTTTAATCGAAAGTCACAACTCTCCTAGTAGAAAACCATAAAGTACAGATAATTATAACACATAACTATCTTGATAGTTAGACTTTCTTTTAATTATTGTATAGGTTCTTAAGATTAATTACAAATATGATAATCAATCATAATTCTCTATTAAAACTCCTTTATGTTTAATAAAATATTCTATTTACAGTACTCATGTATCTTATGTGAACAAATCTTTTCATCATATTGAATTGTCTGACGAACCCTTGAAAATTAAATTACAAAAAGCTGTACAATTTGTTGATGATGAGAATGGTCTCATCTCGTTATATCCCATGCGGAGTAATCCTCGTGGGTTAGTATTGTTAATAACCAATATTCTCTATGAGAAGCCTAGACTCGCGGCGGAACACGATGAAAATAATCTGACGGAATTGTTTCAAGAAATGGGTTTCCATGTTATTTCAAAGAAAAATCTGAAAGGAAAAGTAAGTATGAAGTATTATTTCACTTGATACATGTTTATCTTTCGGAGCGTCAATAAATTGTTCTGTGAATTTATTTCTCCAAGGAGATAAAGGATGAAGTGAAAAAGTTTTCAAAGAGAGAGGAGCTAGCAAATGTTGACTCATGTTTTGTGATCATTAGTAGTCACGGTAGAGAGAATGAAGTAAATCATGGCACAGAGATACTAGGAGTAGATACTGGACAAAAGGATGCCGAGAAGGTTTTCTGCGATGAAATCTTGGATTATTTCACTGTGGATGCGTGTTCGAAAATGGCGGGAAAGCCGAAAATTTTCATTTTTCAACTTTGCAGGTACGTAATTACAATTCCATAACTTTCTGCCTTATTAACTCCGTCGTATTATCTCATTTTCTGATCTTATCCAATTTAAGTTGTTACTTATATTATTACCAATTATAAATATTACACAAATGAATAATTTATATTTATCAGGTTACAATATATTATATTTGTTATGTATTTTTTTCAATATTTGTGTGTTAGGGGATTGAGAAAACAGAAAATAAAATATGAAAGACTCGTTACGGATATAATCCCGATCGACCCTGAAAACATGGATGAAGAGGTCAAACCCGATAATACAATATTACTCGGCCCGAAATATTCGATCAGGAATTACGCAGATATGCTCGTAGTTTACTCTACCCTGCCTGGACATGTCGCTTATAGAGACACTGAAACTGGCAGCTGGTTTATACAAATTCTCTGCAGCGTATTCATGTCTTTTGCCCGTGAATGTCACGTTCAAGATTTATTCAATATTGTAATTATTACAAGACACTAATGTGTGTAGTAATGTAAGTACTGTACGAGAATTTATAATCAATGTATAACTTGCAGATTGACTCGCAATTGCAACGTCTGAGGACAAGTGATGATAATTGTCAAACGTCAACTGTGCAATCGATTGGATTTAATCGACGTTGTTACCTCAACCCTGGCTATTTTTCGGATGAGCACAGCGCGAACGAAACGTAATGAAACGAGGAGGTAGTTTGTAAAATATTTCGGAAACTGCTTTTTTACTGCGATACACGGCATACTTTTTGATCACGTGCATAATCTTGTTACGTTAATCTTACAGTTATTTATTGATTATTAGAGCAAGAGAAAACTCTTGAGCTATTTTACGAATTTACTCAGTCAATAGCACAAATATTATTTCATAGATACATTTTTTTTCTTTCTTAACGTGCTTTGCGAGAATTTTGTACACGCGTTTCCTCGCCTCTGATGTCACAACGTAAGATGGCCGCAGCAAAGGACCAGGGAATCATTGGGAGTTACCATTTTATATACACTATTTTATATATACAATGTAAGGTATTGTTACCTTAATCCTATTTTCCAGATAACGTTTGCCTTTGACATGTAAGGCAAGAACAACAAATGAATGACTATGATATGTGGTCTTATTAAGAGATAATATACATATTTTCGTACTTTCCGACTCAAAGTATTTTAATGCATTTTTACGTATTTTATCCATTTTATATATTTATACATTCCGATATACTTGAGGTATTACGAATTCTTATACTGTAAAACAGTTATATCGGAAATTTGTAATTTTATATATATATACTATTTGTAATTTTACATGTACGAATGATTTGTGTAAACATACGAAAATCATTAATTATGCATTTATTCTATTCATGTTATTTTCAATGAAAACGTTCGACAGAAAAGAAAAAGATGTGTTCTTTATTCCGGTACTTCTCTCCTTGCTCAAAAGTTCAAATTTATCTCAAGCATCGAATAGCGCTACATTCCATACAACAGTCCCTGTAAACATATGCTAGCATGTACGTTAATCTTACACTTAGGGTTTGCCATAGCACAATACATGTGAGACTTATATATGAAAGAAGGGGTACTAGGCTAGCTTACAAGGGTATTTAGAGTTCGTACTATTTAATATCTCGATTTACGTTCCAATCTCCTTACAGATATAAATTACAAATGATCCACTTAACTATGCTAAATTCAATCTATAATCATCGGTTACTTCTTTTACAAGTGCCCCCAATTACGTGATCGGCGAAAAGTACATATACGCATTATACTACACCACATAACTTCGTACACGAAAAACTTATCGTACACAGAAAAACATCCGTAAGTATGTCAGATTCGATGTTAAATTCACGCAGCGTGAAAGATAGATTAGCCTCACGAGACAAGTTTACCCACGATCCCGAGGAGAACACAGCGGTGTTTACCGGTAGGGACCGGTGAGGTTTTCAGAATTGTTTTTCATTCAGAGAAAGAAGCCAATTACGACCTAAACGTATCAATAACTTAAGTATGCACATTCTAGGTAATACAATTTCAGAGAGTGTAGTGTGTAGCTATCGGTTTTATTTCATAGTGCCATAATCGGTCAGAACAGATGAACTAATTCCAAGGCAGTCGAGTCATATCATGTGAGAGAGAGAGAGAGAGAGAGAGAGAGAGATGGATGCTTTATTTTCTTTTCTTTTCTTTCTTTTCCTCCATTTCTGTCACGAAACATTCTTGCCTGAACATTCGTGTGTGACGTTCCGTGCGTACGCGAGTGTAAGTTTACGTACAACTACGTTTAATACAGAGACTGCGCGTTAGAGGAACGTGGCCGTTTGATCTTCTCCAGGTTCTTCATCACGAGATCATGCAGGGAACAGTAGCGATTGCGGACCTCGCACATGACGAGCCATAAACTCACGTACTCCTTCTCGTCTAATTCCTGAACCGCCCTTCTGTAGTCGATGATGTGTGGATACTTGGCGACTTTACTAACGATCTTACCTCTGGAGATAAAGTACCTGTAGAAAGGAAATGGAAGATGAGAACATTCTTTCTCCCGAACGAGTCCGCTTAAGAATGTTGATTAACAGCTCTGATGTTACCAACTACTTTCTCAACCACTATACCTGTGATACCAAATTTTCTTTTTTCCTACCCTGCTCAACCGTTTTTTCTTATTATTCCTACTATACCTAGAAATTTGGTCGAAGAATGCTGCAGCTTCGCTCTCAACCGATTGGATCTCGGCTAATGTATCTTCTTGAATTGACACGCCAAAGTTATTCCCGTCCTCGATTTTTGGGATTAGGAAAGAAATCCACATTTTTAGCTGCAACAATAACGTCGATGATTTGAGAAATCCACTCATGACGGTACGATAAGCAAGAAATATTCCAAAGAACATGATATCGATGAAGATAGTGATAATAATGCTGTTAATAGATTTTCAAGTATGTAATACTCACTAAGTTGGAGTCCTCCAAAAGTTGTCTAATATAGGGTTTAACTATATGAATCAAGTCGGACAATGGTTTGTTGCAAGGTACTGGGCCATTTGGAAGTACCATGACTTTGGTTCCACTAGTCTCCTCCACATTATTGTCCAATTTAAGTTTCTTCGAAGTAGGACCATCTTCGGAATGATTAAGAATTATAGGGTCTGGAATGGGTACATTTAAGTCTTGGTGTACATCTGACAACTTCCGATTACAGAATCCAGGTGTTTCCAGCAATTCATTTAATTTGACTATCTTCTCGGGGAATCCTTTTATTAAAAGTTGTTCTGCCTGGATAATATATAAACACAACAGTATGTATTATATGAAAAATCTCTCAGTAATGAAAAGAAAACAATAATATAATCAAACAAAAAATATAATAATATTGAAGAAACCAAATTACCTTTGACTTGAGAGAATCTTTGTATTCTTGAACCTGTAAAAAAAAACTCAAACATGTATCACCTTAACAAGATGCTTGCACAGATATGTTAACCAACAAATGACTTAAGGATAAAGAAGTTGCGAGAGCATACAAATTACTTTGGTATAAAATGTAATATAGAGTTAAAAATAATAGCATATACAAATGTGATAATAATGTCAATATTGAAACAATATGTCTTAAATGTTAGAGATGATGTACCCCAATGCAAATCATTTTCATTACATTTATAACTTCCTCATTTGCTGTACAACCTTCTAGCAATGTATTACTTAAGTCACTGCTTGGTTTACTGGGAAATACAGAAAACATTTATATAAATATTGACAAAAGAAGTATCTTTCATATAGGAATATCTGTAGAAAAGAATATTTGCTGAAAACTCTTCCAAAATTTTTAAAAGCAAGAATTTAGTTTTGTTAAAGCAAAAATTTTAACTTGTACTTTCGCATAACAGAATAATTTTCAGGGGTTATCACAGAGTATTCAATTGTTTGCTCATACTGTGATGAAAATTTTCAGCACAATTTATAAGATTTTGTATCCTCTAAAAAAAACAAACAAAAATAAATAAAAAAGAAGTTTCTCTAATAACAAAAGTTTATTTCACTCATCTATTTATTTCGAATATATGTCAGCTTGAACTTATTTTCATAAGGAACAGAAGAATAATATTTCAAATTTTATTCAATACAAGATATAAAACGCTGTATATTATCTCTAAAAATGCTTTAAGCTAGAAGTTATTTTCTTACTAATATTCACCACTTTCAGGAATTTCAACAAGAAAATTCAAATAGTCCTATTATTGGACATAAAGAACTATTATCAGCTGTTTATAGCAACAATTTGTACGGAAGGACCGAATAATATGGGCAATTGTGCAATCGGCAACAATGATATCACTATATATGCAATATCTTTTCCCAATGATGAACTTGCAAAAAAGGACTGAAGTTAAAGCTACAAGAAGTCTATACAAAGATGGTCACTATTGATATGCTCTGTAAGCCGATGAAAAGTGACGCCAACGTGTAATTACTATTGCCATCACACTCCCATCCACTTCGTTCGGTTCTAACGGTTAACGAAGCGAGATCGACGCTACGACTCGACTCGAAAAAAAGAGACCAACCACCAGGCGAAGCATTGCGGAGCGAAGACGGCACTCGAAGAAAGAGGTTAAACTCGTTAATGTGCCGCGAACGTTTTTTTCATGGCACCCGATACGCGCGCCTAAGCGTAGGCGATGCACCAGGCAGGACGGGAAGAGCCGAGAGAAACTCGTCGAGAGGATAGTTTCTCCGTGCGAGTCACAATGACGGTGACGGTAAACTCGGAACTTCTCCCGAACGGACAGACGAGCAAACGAGCGAGCGAGTGAAAGAGAGAAAGAGAGAGAGGGCGAGAGAGAGATAGAGAGAGAGAGAGAGAGAGAGAGAGAAAGAAGTGTTAACAAACACGCTCGGACGAATACCGGTGCTTAACCTAACCATCATGATTGCTGCTCCGTCGGCGTGCACTCCCTTCAGTTAGATCGGTCCTCCTTAAGCAGCGCTAATGAGCTCGATTACGCCACAAAATTGCGATATTTTACCTTTTGTACCGTAGCATCCGCCATTATACGCGCCGTAGAAAAACTTTTCTAAACTACACTGTGTGTGTGTTATGTCCCTTTGTTGAAACGTGCACTTTAAACAGGAAGTGGCGCTACGGTGTGTTTGCGGTAAGTGCGTTTGCTACTACCGCCGTCAAGCGACGGTCCCGCGAAGCGCGACGGAGAATCCGCGCCGCCACCGACCATCCGGTGCGCGGTGTCCAATGGGCGAGCTCGCTTTCCCAGGCTGCGTTCCGAAATCCGCCGACAGTACCGACAGTGCTGTTCTTGCGTTCCGAAATTGTTTCTAACACGCTGCAAGGTAACAAAATATATCGGCTCGTTTTTAGAACGCGCTAACAAGTTAAAAAATACGTGCATTATCAGCATCGTTTGTATTGTTTATAACGCGATAATAACAATGCTCTATTAGGGAAAATCGAGAATTATATGTTTTTACAGCGAAATATCTACTCAGAATTACTGATAAATTAATGTTCGTCGACGCTCTAAAATCGTTGTGAGCGCGTTCAGAATACCGGCCATTGTCTTTTTAACGAAAGTAGTCCTAGGGAATTGCTGACTTCCGGCTAATGGCTTTTGCCCGACGCGGTAGCTAATAAACTTTCAGTTCTCACGGAAAAACGTTTTTTTCATTTTTCAATGCTGTCACCATCTATGTAGGTAGATATTTATATTTCTGGCTTTGGTAGCAGTAAGTGTTGCCAGGCGCCATCTGTTGTCATTGGAAACTTGATATTGTTGAACATAAGAACATAAGAACACATTGTCATTTGAGTGCGGTTTGTGTTGTTTATAGTGAATTGAAAAATTGTCGGGCAAAAAATGGAATCAACTCGTGAACATTTTCGTGCGATTATTTTTCATAACTTTTGACGTGGATTATCAAGACAAGAGTGCATCAATGAACTTAATTCTTTATACAGCGAGAAAGCACCACCCTACAGCACTGTAAAAAACTGGTATAACGAATTCAATCGTGGCCGACGTTCGCTCCAGGACGAATTCCGTGAAGGTCGTCCAAAATAGGTTGTTGTGCCAGAAAATATCGATGCTGTGCGTGAACTGATAAAGCAAGATCGTCATGTAACATACCGTGAGATTGAGGCATCTTTGGGCATTAGTATGACAAGCATCAATAAGATATTGCATGAACATTTGTCCGTAAAAAAATTTGTTCGCGTTGGATCCCGCATAATCTGACAAACGCTCAAAAGAAGACTCGTGTTGATTGGTGTAAGGAAATGTTGAAAAAATACGTTCAAGGTGCATCAAAGGCTGTGATAACATCTACATAAGTGACGAATCATTGATCTATGCATATGAGCCCGAAACAAAACAGCAATCGACTGTATGGGTCTTCCAAGACGAGTCAAATCCAACAAAAGTTGTTCGCGGAAGAAGCACATCGAAGCAACTGGTTGCCTATTTCTTCGGCATTCGGTCACGTGGCGACAGTGGCGTTAGAGCACCGTAGGACGGTCAATTCTGAATGGTACACGACCATTTGTTTGCCAGAAGTCATCGGAGAAATTCGAGAAAAGCAGAAGAAGAGGCGAATCATTCTTCATCGTGTCAATGCGAGCTCTCACATATCGGGTCAAACAAAGGAATTTTTGACCGGCCAAAACATCGAATTGATGGGTCATCCGCCGTACAGCCCTGATTTGGCACCCAATGACTTTTTTCCCGCACATCAAAAATAAATTACGCGGTCAACGATTTTCGACACCGGCGAAGAAGCGGTTGATGCATTCAAAACGCATGTTTTGCAGTTACCTCAATCAGAGTGGAAAATGTGCTTCGAAAATTGGTTCAAACGCATGCAAAAGTGTATTGATCATCATGGAGAATATTTTGAAAAACAATAAAACCAATTTCGATCATAAATATGTTTTTTTCATTATTAGGCCAGAAATATAAGTAGCAACCCTCGTACCAGCAATTTTGGAACGACTGAATATGTTGATTTCAACAACAGCATCAACAGCATCATGTCGGCACACTCAGAATGTATTCCTAGAGACGGGGAACGTCGTTGACGGACTCTCATTGGATGCCAGACCGCTGAGAATCCGTCGTATCGCGCGATCGATCGTTCATGCGTGAATCATGCTATACGTCACGGTTGCTCAATGAATTTCGCGCAATGTAAATTCCAATAGTTTCGAGGGCAATAAAGTAAATTGCAATGGTTCTTTTAGTTTTGTTATATTTCACGATTTTTTCGACATTATGACACTTTCACCTCGCTTCGCTCGTCCCTCCTTCTTCCGAGGAACATTTACGAAAAATAACTTCGAGAACGCTAGATCAAGGGGGGGGGGGGAGACTTGTTCGCGGAACCTCAAGCGAATTCATTATTTCATATTTAACAGTTCTTCTCAAACAATCTCTATTTGTCGATAAAAGCAACTCTATTAAGAACATATCGGATAAATGAGCACTCCTTTCGCAGCGACACTCGAGTGTCGTCATTGTTAATTATTACGGAGAGATACAGTTAATCAACCATGTTTAATGAAGGTAACTAATTATTAAACGGTTATAATCATTGTGGTAAATTTCTCCTTGTATAAATACATATTGAATAAGGCTAGGTGAGTTTCTTCGCTTTCTGGTAGAGCGTGTCGACGACCTTTCCCATGCTGTGTATCGTGTCCAGCGCAATCTCGTAAGTCTTGTCGCGGGGTGTGTCTTCGAAAACGATTAAGACGCCCTCTCCCTGGTCGAGGACTCCGCGGAGCTTTTTGTCCAGTATCATCTGCGACAGTTTCTTTTCTACTTGCGCCAATGGTAGAGATATACACGAGGCGATGTGGCTCACCTGCGGAGAAGAGAAATTAGTTCCTCCCGCATATCCCTCCTCGAGGACACTCCAATTCAGCGGAGAATGGGAAAGAGAGAGACTGAAGGCTTCGGCTGAAAAAGAGACGCGTGTGCCCTCAGGCCCGACGGTATCCTCGACAAAATACCTGGACTCGCGAGTAAGGTTCGACTAAACGGCACAGATTTTGCTCCAGCATAGCGTCGTATAGGGAACCGAGGTGTGCGCGCACGATCACGTCGTCCTCGAGCTGCTGCCGATATTGCTTGACCGCCTTCTGAAAATCCGCCAATGATCGCCGATGGCTGGCCTCAGCGACCGCGCGCATCGCATCCAGATCCAAGCCCGCGTACTTCACCGCCAGTTTGCCGGACATGATGGCCTGTACGTCCTCCGGGGTGCGCAACATGATCTTGGACAATAACATGTACTTGAGCGCCGTCAGGGCCTTGGGACTTTCAACACTGTCATACCTAGAAACGAAGAGTACGAAAGAGGCTTATGGCGCCGTTGCGAGATGCATGGATACATTTTCTAAAGACCAAATCATATTATCGTCGATAATAAGATAGAGCGATTTTTAAATGGCAGTCACTAATCTCAATTAACGGCTGCTCTATCCTGATTGATCGAAAAGCAATCGCAATACAATCGGCAATAACTAGTGTGATCAGGCCTTAAAGCTGATGGCAGAGAACAAGGCGTGAGCATTTACATCTGTCGTAGTCATGGACATAAAGACAAAAAAATTGTAAACGTAAACATATAAAATAATCGCATCCACACAATGGCCTGTTTTACAAGACGCCATATGTCGGAGTCGAAACGCGGCCGATGGTCCAATGAGGAGAGTCCGTTCTCGAGGAAGAGATTCTCCCATTGGATCATCAGCTGCATTCCGACATCAGACTCTGACATACAGCATGTTGTGGAACAGGCCAATAGCCTTTCGCGACTTCCGTTTACGATTTTCCCTACCTTGCTTTACATCCACGACAGATGTGAGCACTTACGTGTTGCTCTGTGCCATCATAAAATGGGACACATGCACACACGCACACACATGTCGGCTACCGTACCCTTCGAAGGCTTCGTAGAAGTAAGAGTAAGCAGTCTTGAAGTCTCGTTCGTCCGCGGCATGCAATATCCCAGATTGTAGATCCAGAGCCGCCTGCATCTTGGGCGGACAGTAGATCGCGTTGGCAGTTGTCCTGGCACTGGTGAGTGCGGCTCTAGCTTTTGCTAAATTGCTCAAAGCATGATATGTTTTGCTCTCTAACAATTGAACCTCTACTAATAGCTGTTTGTCGTCGAGCTTCTTGAGCTCCTTCAGGAGAGCAGAGCCCAGCTGCAAGGCTTCGCTGAACATACCCGTGTCGAAGTAAAGGGCTATTAAGCGGGCCTCTAATGATTGCCTTAAAAACGTTCTGCGCTCTTCCTTCGCCCATTCTATGCATTCTTTACACAACTGCACCTAAAGACAGATAACGTGTGTGAGTAAGCTACACGGAAAGGTGTCAGTGGATTACGTAAAACCAGAGAGGCCTCGAGTTTTAAAGCTGTCAATCTTTCTCGTAATTCTAAAAATTACGTTCCAAGTAATGATTTTACCTTTAAAGGACCGACAACTATACGTTTCTCTTCTCATTTGCAATCAATGTATCACTGCTTGTAAACATCAACGTAACATAGTTGATATTTATCATTAGTCTTAACTGATCTAGCATAATCTAATCAATTTTGTATCTTCTATACCATAGCCTTGCATCCCTTTGCACGATACAAGTGTGAAAACAACATCAAGTACCTCAATACCAATGCCAGCTTCTAGATCTAGGAAGAAGTCCACCAAGGAACGCACGAGCTTGGCTGCTTTCGCTTTGCTGATGAGGCTGAGGAACGGCCTGGTGGCTTTGATGAGCTCGGCCAGCTCTTTCGCCTTGCCCTCCTTCTTGTAGAGCTCGCCCAGGTGCAGGATACCCTGCTCCTTCACGCGGATGTTGTCTTCATCGTCTTCCGCGACGCCGATGCTCGGGTCCGATACGATCTCGTTGAGCAAGGAGATACCTTCGCTGCGATCTGTCACCGACACCGCCTGGGCCCGCTCGAACAACATCGCACCGGCCATCTCGGAGTGCCCGTTTCCTCGTGGGCGCACTAATTGTCAATGACGTCTTTGTTTGACGGCCAGAGCAAGTCTGCGAGAACGGCACCGTCACGTTCGGCCGCTCTTATTATTGATAATCGCGGCAAAGATGATTATCGATATTCTATGTTATCGACTGTTCGATATTTTTCAGGTATTCGATATGAAAATATCAAATAAAATTTTACGAATAGAAAATCGAATATATATTTTTTAACTATCCACAAATGAACGAATATTTTCACGTTAATGTCAAATTGTTTAAATTTATGACTAAATTATTCGAATTTGCCTAAGGATCCAATGACGCGTAAAGCCTGTGTCACACTACGGATTAGGGATTGAGATGGATTGAAATTTGACCACTCAGAGCAAAGTTTACTGAACTTGAGGTTGGTTTTCTTTAAAGTGAGCGGCACACGATGCTTGTTTCGTACTGGATGGAAATACTGCGTTCTGATTGGTGCATTTCCAAAAATGGATGACAATACACCAATCAAAATGCAGTATTTCCATCCAGCAAACAATCGAGCACGAAAACAAGCATCGTGTGCCGCTGGCTTTAGACTCGGAGCGACGAGTCGACGCGCTCGGCTTTAAGTCTCGTTTACACGAGGAGTGGATGTGAAGGAGTGTCCACACAGGCGCTCGTAGCGCAGTTTCTAAGAGAAGATTTAGCCCCACGGGGCAGATTTGCTCTCCCCGCGGCGCCATGCATGCGCCAACAGGTCCGGAAGGGCCAATGGGGGATAACCGTAAGGTTATCAGAAGCGTAGCTCCATGGGCTCCGCCCGGAAGGGCAGAGGAACTTGGCGGTTCGCTGCCGTACGAAGGCTCCTAGAGCCCTCCACGCGTTGGTGAAGAGTTCGCCGCGTGTATTGTACATGTCGTGAGCATAGAGTATGCATTAACAGAAGTCGCTTTATGTATAATAATAAAATCTTTAGTGACCTCGGAAAGAGTTATATCTGCTCTTAACAATATAGTTATCAACAAACGAAGTAGATTAACGAGTCGTCATATTAATGAAGCGGTTTTTCTTACATATGCGACTAAACATAACGTAATGTAAATGTTTTCTACAATTATTTTAAAAGTTTCCAGGTATAATTCCTGGTCAGGGCCATATTTATTACAAATAATTGATTTATAACGTTATTTATATGCAAAAGTATAAAATAGTTTATTTTAAGTTTAACGAGTTTTTGAGGAATTTTAACAATATTCAGCAATTTTATGGAAGTATTTGTTGACTTTCACTCTGCATTATTAATGAAGCATTTTTTAGCATCCGTACTTGTAAATTACACAAGGCTTCTAGTAATCTGAAAAAAGCACATGTAATGTTACCACATACATTATAAATATACAATTTAGAATACGACTATATAGAGAAAAGTTGTCTTGAATCGTACTTCTTTTGAATATCTTCTATTTCGTTATACGTCTCTGAGAAGTTCTTCAGTTCATTATTAACAGTACAATACGTGTTGCCCTTGGATCCAATTAGGTTTATGATGTCCTCCAAGATTTTCGAACACTTTTTTAATACTTCCTCAATCTCCTTCCACTGTAGTGGCGAATCAGGTAGGATTATATTATTACAACACAATATATCTAAAGGTTCTAGAAGAGACTGCAACTTGGACAGCTTATCTTTTAACATGTTAAACATTTCGTTTTCTGTAAAAATATAAATATATATATCATTAAATATATGTAAATAAATTAGTATCATAGTTCAAATTAAATCAACAGATTTAGGTCTTACTGGTGCATTTTATTATCGCAGCCAGTTGTACATCTGTCTCTGTTTGCTCTAAGCTCAAGTTTTTTATATCCTGTTCCCTTGTCTTAATTTTTATCAGCTTCTTCATGTCTTGGTCAATCTCTTGTGTTATAGTAGCTAATTGAGTTATCATATAATGCTTCTTTTCCTCAGTCTTCTTTTCTATTATGAGATTTGTCAACATAGATCGCAAGTATTCATCGTATAACAGTGAGAGTTCTAAATCCTTACTCTCTGTATCTGTACTTTTTTGTATATCTAATAAAGACTGTGATGGCATAATTGATTGCCTGCTTGCAGTAATACCTTTTTTCAGTTCTGTACGAAACAATACAAGTATATGTAGCATTATATCGGTTAAGGAAACAAGTTAAAGAAAAGTAGTTAACACAATTTAAGTAGAATTTCTACGTAGAACTCACTTAGTGTTTGTATATCATTTGACATCATCGTTCGTCTGTTAGATCTTGGTTCATTTCTGGATGTTATCGTACGGATGTTGGGTAACAGAGTATCTGATAGAGTCTTCTTTGTCATATCTGACATGCCTGCTTTGTGGACTCTGTACAGAAAAACATCAAATTAAATATAGATATAAATTTCGTAATCAAAATAATACACTTTTCTACCTTCGAACGCGTTCCGATTTTGGAGTATTCTTGCTGGAATCCTGCATTATTTACAACTGCGCTTTTCACAGATACACCAGTGAACTTATCCTGTAATTTTTGACAACAATTTCACTATTATTAAGAGTCATTGCGCTCAATTATAACTATTTGTGATGTATCATCCTAACCATAACAATAACATTATTACCGTTAAAAGGTTAGGGAATGACATCGACTCGATTTAAATTTAGGTCTGTTCGTTTTCGCTGAATCACTGAACTAGTGCAATAAATTAAAGTGAGAAAACATATACTTAGGTCTGTTCGTTTTCGCTGCACCGCTGAAATGGTGCAATAAGTTGAAGAAAGACAAGAATATGTTTTCTCACTTCAACTTATTGCACTAGTTCGACGGTGCAGCGAAAACGAACAGACCTCTTGTCTCGTTTCAACTTATACACTAGTTCAGCGGTGCAGCGAAAACGAACAGACGTGGTGTAAAGCCAGCGGCATACGATACTTGTTACGTACTGGATTATTTGCTGAATAGAAATATTGCGTTCTGATTGGTGCATTTCCAAAAATGGATGACAATACGTCAATCAAAATCCAATATTTATATCCAACAAACAATCCAACACGAAAAGAAGTATTGTCTGCTGCTGGCTTTAAGGAAATTTCATATCGCAAACAAGATATGATAAATGTGTTATTCAATAAAGCACTATGGCCGATATTCATAGCAAATGTTAAATTTAAAAGAGCGCTTTTTCATGTACTTACAGCATACATATTTGCTAAATACGTTAAGTGATTATATAATAATTAAATTATTTAAAAAATTATGATTATTAGAAAAGCGCAATATAAAGATTAAAAGTATAATAGAGAACAGATATATATATAGTGTTTAATTACTTAATATTTTAATTAAGTTAATTAAGATAATTTTTAAATTATTTGCAATAAAGGATAATTTAATTAAGTCAATTAAAAGATAAAAATTAACAACAGCTCAAGAATTATATTAGTTACTAACTTTCAGAGATATTGAATTCATGCGAAAAGAGAAAAGGAGCGCAAGATAAGCAAAGTGAGCGATAGAAAATACGTTATAAAAATAACGAATGTTCATTGTGAGCAGCTTAAAGCGGGGTCTATAAGAAGAGTCTATAAGAATTCAGAATTAGCTTAAGCCTTAAAGCTCTAAGCCTTAAGAAACTAACCAATCACCATCGAATGTGAGGAAAATAATCGACTGTGATTGGTCAATTTTATAAGACTTAGAGCTTAAATTTTCATTGTAGACCCCCCGCTTTATGAGTACTGTTATATACTTCCTAGGAACTTTAATTTACTTTCTAAAAAATCGATATCCCGTCAGAATAAAATTATTCTCTTTCCCTTTTCCCCACAAAAACATAATTTCAATACTAATACGTCTGTCAATTAGAATATATATATAATGACATTATACTCTTAAAAAAAATAGTCTGTAAAAACTGTTTTGTATTTTGGCATGAAAAAATATATACTACATAAAAGAAGGTCCCACCGAGATTTGAACTCGGATCGCTGGATTCAGAGTCCAGAGTGCTAACCATTACACCATGGGACCTTGACAAGAAACCTCACTTGTTATTTGGGTTAAACGTGGAAATGTTAATATGTATAAATAAATATTATTTATTTTTCATCATTAGTTTTGACTAAAAAATCCTAAACTCTAAGTCAGTATAAATCTTAAATTTAATCACTTCGTTCTAAATTGTATTTTTCTATCAAATGTTAAGTTCTAGAATTTCTTAAACTTTTAATAATTATAACTGTATACCGTTGATAATTTTAATAGAAATGTCTCAGTGCGAATATACGAGTTATCTCAATATCTATAACTTTTATTTATCAGCTTAGCTTTTATTTATACATTTTCATAACATAAAATAAACGCGTTTTACACATTATATAATCAAATTCAAGCCCCAAAACTGTATTTTTTCTTCAATTTATATATTTTAATACGCATGAATATGTTTATTTTCATCAGTAGACCTCTTTATTTCCTGCGTTACGTTTTTGACGTAATCGTTCGATTTTTTCCATAGAACTCTTTGTTTATCGATTGTTATTTTTTTCTCGAATATTTCAAGATATCCTAAGGATTTTTTATTTCATCCTTTTCTGTTTCATCATCTTTTATTTCTGATTCATCACCTTTTATTTCTGATTCCTTGTAAACATAAAAAATGATTTATCTATGTTTTATATATATATATATAATATTTTCTATAAAATATGAAATTCTCATTTTTACATCAAGTATTTTATACAGTTTCAAAGATTTAAATGCAATAATATCTTTTACCTTATTTTTTGTACTATTGCATATTTCAATGAGATTGTACTTCTTAAATTTATAATAATTAGGAGCAATAGAGAGTAAGCAAAGTCCGCGTATCACTTCAACGACCACAGCTATCTCTGGATTCTTCAAGTCAGCTTTGTTCCCTGGATTTTTCTTGGAAATTATTTCTGCCAAGTCTTCAATAATTTCATTTCTTTTAATACTATTATTACTATGACGGCTAAAACATTAACAATTTAGATTTTTTTAAGGTGATTATTGTGTATTTAATTAAAATATTATTTGTGCTTACTTAAACACAATGCTAAATGTCTTAGGTTCTTGGGAAAAATACTCTTCTAATAATACGTTAGCTTTTGTTCTTATATCATCCATGTATGCTTTGCATACCACTTCAATTGGAAGTAGTCTCAATAAGTATCTTGTGCATTGTTTCTTAGTTGCATCCAACTCGGTAACAATTTTGGTTACCAATTCTAGTGGTTTTGGTAAGGTACTCTTTATAAAAATCATATTTTTAACATTTGTGTCTACAACCTATAAGATATACAATGATACATAAGTATACAATATATTTTTCATGGAGAAAACTCTTGTTAGTAAAACTGCACAATAATTATACATAGCAACAAACCTGAAATCTCCGAGAATACAACGGTATTTCAGACTTTGTCCTAAGCTCATCGATTTCTTTCTCCAGAGCTGTCGATATATCTTCTTCTTTATCAAAATCTGAGGAAGATTTATCTTCTTTTTTATCAAGCGTATCTGATGCATCTGATACTTTAGGTTCCTTGAAATAACAAAAATGTTAGAAACTAACATTGTTGTGACTATTTTTGAAACTTATATTTTTTAACTTCTATTAAAGTACCTCAACTCTCTTCGACATAGCATCCTCATCTGCAAACTGATTAAGCAATTTGTAGGCGTCAGTTATACAGCCCTTCTCGTTAAAGTTGCATGTGCATAAGAATCCTGTCATACCTGGTTCTATAGTAAATAATTTACGTTTCTTGTGATGATTCGTGAAATATTTGTTATTTCTTTTACGTGTATCTGTACTTGTACTATCGGTCTGCATGTTTATTTTCCTTATTTATTTATTATTTTTATACTCCGAGCAGAGTAGTCAGTAAAAAAAATTAAAAGAGAAACATTAAATGTATGCCGTATAGTTGACGCACGATGCACGTATTTATTTTATAAGTCAAAATGACCCTCAAAGTGGCTTTTAAACGCTCATGTGCTATGAACGTTCTTATAGGCACTATTTACAATTATTCCTGTTGGCATTCGAGCGCCTACAAATGTTTACACAAAGGACGTTTACGACAGTCGGATCGGATTTCCAAACGGATCATGCATCCAACCGATGATATAAAGAATTCCCTAAACTAATTCGATCTACATTTGGGTGCATTCAGTTTCGGATCTTCGTAGTAGATCCATTTCTCGTCCCCAGCCACAAAAAACTCTTCTTCCTATGTTTAGTAAGCAAGGAAATGCAAATATTCAAGCGATTCAATTTTGAGCTTTCTAATAATCGACGAGGCACCTCTTTTCCTTTTTCGTGGACTTCCCCTATGTAGCCGCCTCGAAACGGTTAATTTGTCGACTCCGAGAGCTACTGACAATTCTTTGAGCGTCTATGCCGGATTTTCACCCAACAACTCCCGTAGTTCCTCGTCATCAAATTTTCTCGGCTACTCTGAACGTTTCTTGTCTTGAACTTTAATATCATCTCCTTTAAAACGTTGCATTAATTTTCTACGTGCTCTTTCCGAAGGAGCAGCTTCGCGATAAGTGTCCAGAAGCAACTGGTAAGCTTCAGCTGCACTTGTTTTTAAGTCGAAGTATGAAAAAGCATATGTCGGAAGAACTCATTATCGCGTTTCATATTCGCTTCGCATTTTATCTGTACATAGAAACGATCTTTGTTGACTGGTTATTGTTTACAAATGACGACACGTATAACCACTAAACCTAAGAACGGCAGCATGAACTAAAGCAACATTCAGAGCTATCTATTGACAGCGGCACGAATTAATGCATAGAGATATAAGAATAGAGGGAACAAGCCTGCAAGTGGAAGTGATAGAGGCAAAGAGAGAGATGGATGCCGAGTGTCCTATCTGTCTCTTTCTAGTTGAGCGCTGTGATTGGTTGTTACAATGAGCCGCCAAGACGACCACGCAACGTCAGGAGGGGAGAAAGCAGACTAAAATTTCGTTTTGTAAATATGCTTGCACATGTGTGTAGAATTAAAATTCGTTAAATATTCGAACGTTAACAAAATAATAATTGGACGCGATTTGTTTAAAAATGAGGCATTGTTTGAAATGCAAGGCGGAGTTTTATCCTGGATGTAACCGTAGTTTTCACTCGTAAGAAAGTACAAATACGTAACCTGAAATAATTATGTTATTTTTTCATACATTTAAAAAAATATGTAAATGTTATAGGCTACCGAAGGATGTAGATATAAGGCGTAAATGGTTGAATATATTTCAACTACCTTTGTATTTTGAAGTGAAAACAGCATATATTTGTAGTGATCATTTTAGCAATGACAGTTTCTTTGAATTGGATGGAGAAAAATGTATAGCTATATCGTCGTTGGCGCGGCAGCCAATCCCAGCGCGTGACTAGAAAGAGACAGATAGGACACTCGGCATCCATCTCTCTTTTTGCCTCTATCACTTCCACTTACAGGCTTGTTCCCTCTATTCTTATATCTCTATAAATTAATGCAACCTCCTAATATATTTTCCAACATTTCAATCATCACTTGGATCATCATTATTAATGCCATGTAATAACTCAAACTTATGATATATAAAAAAGTTGTAAATGACAAAATGATGATTATTATGCAACGCCAACGTGTACAGAATTTCTTCATGTTGAAAGTTACACTTAAGTTATCTTACTTAAGTCGAATAAAATAGCATTGAATTAACCAATCAGAGCAAAAAGAGCAAAGATTTCTATATAATTATTGGTTAATTAAATGTTATTCTATCTGCCGAACAGGCTTTTGGAACGCAGCTCTTGAATCATATACAAAAAGGCGACAATTTTCAATTATAGTTTTAAAGGACAATTTAGTTAAAACATTTCCAAACATTCGATCTGAATTCCAGGTTGGTACTTTGTGGGTTTGTTTCCGATATTTGTGATCGTTTCAGTTCACTTCGACGAAAAAAGGAGCAATCTGAAAATAAGACAATTTCCAATATTAAATTTTAAAATATCAGGTAATAAAAAATAGTAAATAAAGAGATACTATAGAAAAGGCTAAATATTAGAAAAGGATTGTATGTTAAAAAATAATTCTTACTTCAAAGAGAAGCTATGTATTTGTAAAGTTATTATTTATATATATTCATATATATATATATATATATACACATATATATATGTGTGTATGTATGTATATATATATATATTTAAGTCAAGTCACTATCGATTTTTGTACGGTTCCTAATAACTGGAAAGAACTTACAAATATATTTTCTTTATGCAACATTGATTTATACGTGTGGCCTAAGTTCTCATCTATAATTTTTAATATTACGATGAGAAAATAAAACAACTATTACGGGTGGGAGAAAGGTATCAGAATATTCAGTATAGAAACACGACGATTAAAGTATATAGCTTCAATACAATAAAAGATCGTGTCCTTAATTATATTGCGCATACGTAATATTATATCCTAACACTTATCCCTCTAAACTGTATAAAAACTGATTTTTACATAAAAATGTTTCAACGACAAAGCAGGCTTTCACTTTTGTAAACCAAAATATTTTCACACATATGCGTATATGTGTGTTTACGTGTGTATGAATATATATTGTATGATTAGATTTGTCCACGTAAAGCATTCGTGTTTGTGTTTATATGAAGTATTTCTAATAAATAACGTGCAATGTCTAAATAAAAATATATTCAGCTGTTTAAATGTAGAATCGTTTCTATGCGGAGAAAAATGTATGTAATACTATCGATGACGTAGATAGTAACATTAATCGACACGAATCACAACTGCTGTATTTTATGAAGTAAAGTAATGAATTTTTTCGTCTTAAATTTATCATTTTACACGAGTAATATACAATGTACTAAAATATTATTCATTATGTCCGGCATGTAACTTCGACGTTTTCCTTATCGATAAGTTTTCTTTTTCTTTCTTTTGTAATTGCATATTACACATACCGAATAAAAATCAAAAATATATATAAAGAAATCCTAAAGGTTAAAAGTTCCCGATGTAATAAAATCGGCGGTGCGATTAAAATCTGCCGATATTGGAGAAAGCTGCGAACAACGGTGGCGGGGCGGTGGTCGCGGGTGCTTGCTGGTCTCCGATGTTTTTCAACAGATTTCCTTGCAACAGACTGTCGAGAGCTTTCTGAACTGTCGGATCGTTTAGTAGGGGCGACGGTGAGACTCCGGTGGAAGTGGTTGTTGTAGATGACGTAGTGGCAGTGTTCGATGCTGCTGATACAACACGATGCACGTATGAGGTTTACAGTTTAAACACTCGACTCGACGGATTTTCTACAGTTTACATTTCATTGAGTATCGAGAGGACCGACAGGCGTACTTTGTACTCCTGCAATCTTATCAACGCAATCCCATGGTTTACCTGTTCCCCAGCTAGCTGAAGGCACCGGAGTCGGTACAGAGGTTGGCGCTGGCACTGGCGTGGGATCGTTCGCTGATGTGTTAGTTTTACTGCTGTTCAAGATGTTCAGTATTCTTGTCTGCAACTCTGCTTGCTTCGGGTCGTTGACTGTGAGCGACGTCACAGGCAGGTCCTTCGCGTCGCCCAGCTCCACCTGCACCTGCTCCTCCCGCTTCATATCGAGGTACTTTATGACACGATCGTACTGCAGAACCGTGAGCTGATGATTATCGGCCAGCATATTCAGGAGAACTTGTATGGCGTCCGGATGACGTTCGTTCGCTAACGGTGCGTTCAGCGGCACCGAACGTCCGCCGGCTTTATAATTCGTGAAATCTCTCGAAATCAAGTTTATGGCATCCTCAAGGGGCATGTTCCTGTGTTCTGCAACGCAATAGTAAGTTTGTTGATTATTAGCGTCTATATGCATGGCACAATCGCTTGGTAACGTACGAACGAAATAACAACACCTGTGTCGTATTGTAAATCTACCTTGCGGCAAGCCGTGCAAGATGTTCAGTGTCAGAGAATGGTGCTCTTGATTGATGAGTGTGACTACCACGGCGTATAGGCAACCACGACTCGCGAGGTTTCCCAACACACGACTCAAGAAGACATCTTCATTGGGGAACAACAGATCTACCGATAAACCGATCTTCTTCAGGCGTGATTCGATGGCCTCCGCGTATTCTCTGTTTTCAACACGAACGAAATGTCATGTAAAACACGTGAGCATTTCACTACGCGCAATTAGAGAAATTGTCTTACGTTAACGCCTTGTTGACAACGATAATTTCGCAGTCGTTCTTCTCGGCCGCGAGATAATCAGACGAGGCGCTCCCGCTTCTGCAAGAGAGAAAGAGAGAGAGAGAAATTCTTCTGCCATCTATACGCAAAAATACTCGCACCGTGTTATCAAATAACATTCAGAGGAGGGGAAAGGCATGGGTGTCGGAATTTTTAATTGCCGCCAAAACGATCACCGTCTTACCCGAAACTCGCGTTCGTGTCTCTGGAAGTTCCGGAAGTTTTGAAATCGTCGTAACGGTTACCGTTATCGCTGAACGAACTGCCGAAATTACTACCGCGCCTATCTCCCTGCTTGAGATCCCAGTCTCTATTAGTCTTGTCGTCTATTCGACTGCCTCTATTGATCGGGCTCCGATCTCTGAAACTGTTCACGTTCGTGTTGCTGTGATTATTTTTGCTTTTATTCTTTCCACCTCTTATGCCTCTTATGTGTGTTTTGAAGGCACCTCCTCCGGTACCTCCTGGACCAATGTTTTGGTTATTTCCCTGATTAATTGGATTTCGATTTGACCCAGGTCGGTTCTGATTATTCCCGAATTGATTACTATTCCCTCTGTTTTGGTTTCCAAACTGATCGGGCCCGCGATTAGCTAAATTGAATTGATTGTTTCCTCGATTTTGAAGATTGCTGAAGTGGTCGTTTCCACTGTTATTATTACTGTGTTTTCCATTAAACTGGTCATTTTCATCATCTCTAGCCTGATTCCCATCATCAAAGTGAATACTTTCGCCACTTCTGTTATCAAAATTGAAATCTTTCTGGTTGTTACCAAATGTATTATCACTCCCAAAGTTCTGATTGGAGTTAAAACTCGTGTTCCCTCCAATGAAATTTGGTTTATTTGGGATAAAAGGATCCTTTTTAAATGGCTTGTTCATAAAATTGAATTGCTTTGCATTAGCATTTGCCGCATTTCCGGATTGATTATCTTTCTTTGCAGGTCTGACATCTAAAATTTTAGAAGAAACATAAGATCTATGCATATATGTCGATCTAAATGATGATAAATTAATTTTAATTAAACTTAATTTATAGTTTAACAAATATAGTTTAACAAAAGTTTGTAAAGATATCTCTATATTAAGAAGACAACCATATTTCTGTACCTATACGTCTGCCTTTGAACATTGCACCATCTTCGTTTTGAATAGCCTTCTGAGCGGAGTGTTCATCTTCAAACTGGACAAATCCAAAGCCTCTATTTATCAAGGATGCTATAACGGTGCCATATTTAGAGAAATGTTCCTCTAATTCCAATTTTGTTACATCATCGCTTTGTAAATGACCCACAAAAACACGACTGGAGGCTGTGGCTGGGTCTTTCAGCAGTCTAGCGCTCATCCTAATCTTGCAATATAAAATCTGTTTAAAATCATTGTTCCAATAAAACATCCAGAAACATTCTTCTCATCACTCTGACTAAAATTTACAAAACCCATGTCTTTTGCACAAGTTATGATGAATCCGGAGTTATTTCCACTTGTAGTTTGAAGAATTGTTAAAAGAGCGACATGAACTGACTATCTGACATTTTATTCATTAAAGCAGTATGAAACAATTCAATGTGTGTGTCTGTGATTAACGAATATATTAAATTGGATTCACACATTTATGCTGCACAGATGGTTAACTGGAATAACTTCTTGTTTGCCTTTAACAATGTCAGTTATTGTGATAGTGGGAATTTAACCTCATAACGGAGTTTTTTAAAGTTCAATGGTTCGGAGCATATGAAATAACCGTGCGACAAATCTTTGAGTGAGTCCAACAAATTTTGTAAACTTAAATTTAAACAAATCCAGCGAGAGCAATACTTTATCTAAAAATGTCATTTAATAATGTATTAAAAAGAAAATTCTTTGACAATACTACGAGATGCATCGAATTATAACAGCTGCGTTGAACCAATGTCTACAATGAGTGAAGTTGTAAATACACGTCGAATTGATGAAATAAATACATATTACTGTTAAGACTTACCTCAAATAGCCTTTTCAAATTTCGACCAGCGCAAAAATCCTTATCGATCACGACTACTGTTTGTATATTTTGCAAAATCGTTCGCCGTATTACAACAGAGCCATCTTGTTAAAGCGTATTCGTTTCCCAGCATGAATAACAACCTAAATATACGATTTTATCAATGTTACTAGATAGACCTAGTTTGACGTGCGCATGTGCATCAAAAAAGGGCTTCAATGGCGCGCAGATGGCGCAAAGGTTCGAGTTCGGTCCATTTCCGAGAACTTTACTTTGAAAAAATGTCAATTCAGACTTCGATGAAATAAAGTTTCCGGAAATAGGTAAACGCTTCTGAAGCAAGTGTTTCCTTTGATTATGTTCGTTCGGAAGGTAACCTCAATAAGGGATCACATAAATCATACGTTGGGGCCTACCACCTTGTGCAGAAATCATGAATTGAAAATAGCTCAGAGAACCAGAGGACTTCGCTTCTACGTTTGTCCGCGTTCTATGGTCGTGGGTTGTTACGGTTTTCTGAATGCGGGATCTCACAATGAGTTTCCAATTAACGAGTATTTCCAATTGATCCAACGTCCAAAGTCTGTCAGAGACAGGCAGGTCATATGACTTAGCGACGTGTGTTCACACCACAACTACGTTTCGGCTCGCTCGTTCGAGCTACTATGCAAACATCTTGGTACTCCGCAGCATCAGTACGAGCCTGAAACTCGATTACCTCCGAGATGGGTAACAGATCGAGTCTTCTTTTGCGCGAAGAAGAGATAGCCCAGATTCAGGACGCTACTGGTTGTGAGTATCCATATTGTGCATCCGTTATAATCGTGTAATCTTTATGCTTCGCGGCGACGGCCCGTGCGAGCGCGAGCTATTTCCAACAAAGAAAGTTTAATGTTATTTTCTCGGATTATTGTTATTATAGTTACACCGAATCAGATAGAACGACTATATAGCCGCTTCACGAGTCTGGATCGCGGAGACTGTGGGACACTCAGTCGAGAGGATTTTCTGAGAATCCCGGAATTGGCGATAAATCCTCTCGGTGAGAGGATAGTAAATGCCTTCTTCGAGGAAAGCGGGAACGATCGAGTCAATTTCTTGCAGTTCATGCAAGTCCTGGCTCACTTCAGACCCATCAAGAAGAATAGCCCCAACCGCTTGAACTCGAGGCAACAAAAACTAAAGTGTAAGTGTCACAATATGATAAAATAACGCATAACTTAAGTATTGAAATATAAAGTAAATTGAACATTCTTCATATTTGCTTGTTAATTTTAAATATTAAATATTAACTATAAAATATTCTTTTTTCTTACAGTTGCATTTAAAATGTATGACTTGGATAATGACGACCTAATATCAAAAGATGAATTGCTCGCTATTTTACATATGATGGTTGGCGCCAACATTAGGTAAAAAATGTTTCTCTGCTACAGCTAATATGACTAAAATTGTATGATGATTTTTTTTTCTATAGTCATAATGAAATTATTATACTGTATATATCTTATGAGAGTACTATTTATACTATGCGAACAAGATACTTGACATAAATCTTACCATATTGCAGTGAAGAACAATTAACTAGCATAGCAGAACGGACTATAGTTGAGGCTGATGAGAATGGTGATGGCATGATATCATTTGAGGAATTTTGTAAAGCTCTGGAGCGCACTGATGTGGAGCAGAAGATGTCCATAAGGTTCCTCAGTTAAATTATATACATATATATATAATTATTGCTTTATGTGTTGAGTTGTTGAACAAAACTTAAGAAAACATAACAGTTGTCCTGTCAATTTTTATCACATTGGTATTTTGCAATATATACCTGTCATGTGTAAATAATCCTCATGTGCTGAAGGGTTTTTGTGAATAAGATTGTAAAAGATTAACATAAAAAAAATGTACGATATAATATTCACAATTACTTAGAATGTACACACACACTATATATATATATATATATATATATACATATAATTATATATTAGTAAGTTAAAAATAATATATGTTTAATTCTCTTTAACCAAAAACAATGTTAGTTTATTATGGTCTCAATACTAATGTATCTCTTTGATATCTCCTCAACTACACATAATTTCTTCAATAATTTTTCCTGAGTAAACATTGGAAATTATCGTTCTGTGATTATCATAGACATTGCATTTTGAAATTCATCCTTCACATAGATGTCGAAATATATTTCGAGGGTTTAAAGATTAGTTAATAACATCAACTTGGAAAAAATTGTGTATTTCCACTTTGAGACACTTGTCTCAAGAATTATTATTACGTTTTACATCGGGAAGAAAACGTACTCGCATTCGAAACGTTAGTATTTTTTAGTTTTATTAAAGGTCGATCTTTCTGTATCAACATGGTGTAATGTAGCTATCGAGTTTATAGATCGTACATGGAATTGCTGCGAAAACACTTATAATGTACAGATATTATACATAATTACATTATAATTCTTGACGATATACAACAATGTGCAATACCGGTACACTAACGCCTGTCAGCAGCAGTCGAATCTTCAAGAACATCGTATGTTCTGTTCAATTAATCTATCTTGACTCACATTCAATGATATTATAAATGATCGCACTTTATCCCGAATATGACGAGAGAAAATCGGTAACTATTTTCTTCATTTTTGCGTCTGATGCTTCACTGATCACGTTCTCTTTCGCAATAGTGGCAAGGAGTTCTTGTTGGCTAGACCTGAAAGATAAATAGTACATACATATAAAAATACACGTGTCACTTTAATATATGTCGTGTAACTGTAAAGACCTATATACAATGAAGAGCACAGGCAACAGAAGCAGAGAATAACATAGGCAATAGATTTTCAACCTATCGGAAACCGTGAATCAATGCTACGCATATGATATATGGTTTCCAATAGGTTGAAAATCTATTGCCTGCGTTACTCTCCGCTCTTGTTGTCTGTGGTTTTCATTGTGCATACGCCTTAATGTGTGCATGTGTATCAGATACCTGATGTGCGCGAGGAATTCTTTCTCAAAGCCTGTGATCTTCGCGGGGTCCATTTTATCAAGATAACCACGTACACCGCAGTATATGACAGCTACTTGCTCCTCGATAGCCATGGGCACTGCAAAATAGAAACACAGAGGAAAATATATAAATCAATTTCCTGGTTATTTGGAATTATACCAAGAAGACTGCGCCAGCCTTACCGTATTGTCCTTGTTTGAGAAGTTCCGTCAATCTCACACCACGATTCAACAGTTGTTGCGTCGCGGCATCCAAGTCCGAGCCGAACTGAGCGAAGGCCGCTACTTCACGATATTGAGCCAATTCCAGTTTCATGGAGCCAGCAACCTGTGTACAGAGAATTAAAATTTGTCAATATCACACCGTAAATTTTTCATTATAAACTTTTAGGTAGAGACGAGGTAATTTTGCATACGCTCGTACCTGTTTCATGGCTTTGGTTTGAGCAGCAGATCCGACACGGGATACAGATAAACCTACGTTAATGGCGGGTCGGATACCCTTGTAGAACAATTCGGTCTCTAAGAAGATTTGTCCATCGGTGATGGAAATGACATTGGTGGGGATGTAAGCGGACACATCACCGGCTTGCGTTTCGATGACCGGCAAAGCCGTCAGAGACCCACCTCCCAAATTTTCATTCATCTTGGCCGCTCTCTCGAGCAGACGAGAGTGGAGGTAAAATACGTCACCAGGGTAGGCCTCACGACCTGGTGGTCTTCTAAGTAGCAAAGACATCTGCCGATAGGCGACGGCTTGTTTCGATAAATCGTCGTAAATGATTAAAGCGTGCTTTCCGTTGTCCCTGTAAAGATGATATTTCTTATGAGACGTTAACACAGAGTCAACAATTCGCTCTGGATAAAATTAACATAATTGCTAATATCTCTATTAAAAATATACAATGGGATCTATTCGATCATATTTAGTTGTTAAAATCTCAAAAGATTCCTTCTCGTAATCATTGATGTAAAAAGAATTTCTGTATGACGGGTACAGCAAACATATTGGTAATTTGAGGTATCCACCTGAAGAATTCTCCCATGGCACATCCGGAGTATGGAGCCAAGTACTGAAGTGGAGCTGCGTCGGAGGCAGTGGCGGATACAATGATGGTGTAATTAATAGCACCACTGTCCGTCAAACGTTTCACGATTTGCGCGACAGTAGATCTCTTCTGGCCGATAGCGACGTAAATGCAGTACAACTTCTTCTTCTCTTCTCCGGCATCATTGAAACGTTTCTGGTTGATGATGGTATCAATAGCAAGAGCAGTTTTTCCAGTCTGCCTGTCTCCGATGATTAACTCACGCTGACCACGGCCAATAGGCACCAGGGAATCTACAGCTTTAATTCCAGTTTGCATAGGCTCTCGAACAGATACTCTGTCAGAAGACAGAATTGTGTAACAACACAGATGCCACTTACAAAGACTGGGAAAGGATTGTGAATGATCGTTGTCGATAAATTTACCTGGGGATGATGCCTGGAGCTTTGGTTCCAATACGGAATCTCAATTTATTGTTCAGAGGACCCTTGCCGTCGATAGGATTACCCAAGGCATCAACGACACGACCCAACAACCCTTCACCAACAGGAACGTCGACAATAGCACCGGTACGCTTGACAATGTCACCTTCCTTGATGTGCCTGTCATTACCAAATACGACAACACCAACATTGTCAGGTTCCAAGTTCAATGCCATACCCTTCAGACCCGAGCTGAATTCCACCATCTCGTCGGCCTGAATGTTTTTAAGCCCGTACACACGCGCGATACCATCTCCGATGCTGAGTACTCTGCCAGTTTCTTCAAGATTAGCCTGTAATTTGAAAGAAACAATCCTTTCTCTCAAGTATCAGAAACTCACAAAAGTACAGGATTGTACAGACATAAAAAAAATTTATAAAAATTCATATTGTAATATTTGATGTTGCTTAATCAAATGTCAAGTGGTACGCCGATCCATGGTGAGTGAAACAAGGTAAGGGTTGGCTCACCTTTGGCGCTGACCCAAGGATGCGTTCTTCCAGAATGGCGGAAATTTCTGCGGAGCGACGGCTGCAGGAGACATGATACTTGCGAGAAACTACGACACTTGCGGGCCAGCTAACCTGCAGTGTAGAAATATATATGTATGTAATAACTATCGCGCGAATGTTTTCGCCGAAACTTATTACATAACTCGCTGGCTAACGCATACTTTATGTAATACACCGTATAAATGTTGGTAAGTCGAACGATTCACATATTTTCCCACTAATTTGTCGACTTACGAGTAAAAGATACACCCGTCGTACCTACGGTCCGACTTTGCGCGTGAAAACGGTATAAGCGGATGGAACGGGGAAACGGTTTGCGGTACTGGCAAAGTAAAAAATGTCGGCACGTATCACCAGTATGTGGTGTCTCACGGAGTGTCTTGCAAAGAGAATCTGTGAAAGGGATCTGATTCGTTACCTGGGCCGTGGTGTTCGGCAGGTGCTTGACTAAGGACGAGGCCAAACGCAAAGACAAAAGCGCCATTTTCAGAGCGTTAATAGTCCGCCGACCGGACCGACGAATTCACGATTCAAGGGAAGGTCGGTTCACTCGAGGCTGGGACCAGTGAGAAGAGCAGAAGAACGTCCACTCCGCTGCCCCTCCTGCTCCCCTCCTTGCCGCGCTGTCACTCATGCGCAGGAAGCTCGACGGACATCGATTCGCTCGCGTAACCTCGAACCCAGCGGCACGCGAGACGTTTCAATCACGTTTTATTCGATATTACTTTATCGCCGGTTCAACTACTATACATCGAGACGCGAAAATCACTATTTTTTACGCACGCCTCGATACTCGTAACCGTTCACGGATCTTGCGATGTCGCAGGACAAACATCCCGAAAAAAAGAAATAGACTTACTGTCTCTGCTCATGCGCGGAGCGGCAAATTCGAATACGCGTATATCGGGCATTCGCATATTGACAGACGAAAAATGTGTAAGCTGATATTAATAGGAGAAATATGATATTAATATATCGCGACTGTCACGCGTATCTCGATTTTTATAATACAAAATATCCCGCATTTCTCTCCCCACGATCGCGAACGTAACAAGTATCTTCCCTATTCATATTTCCAATTTGATCTTCGACGCGCGTTATATATTTATATGCATACATCCCCCGAACTGATCGCGCACACGACGTAACACCTGTTATTTTAATTAATAGGTAACGAACATACGGATATATCGACATTTAACATCATCCTCCCCTTGCCGTTCGTGCGTTCTGTCGGAACGGTTGGTTAGTGATCGGGTGGAGCGCGAAATGCACAGGTGTCATTGCACCGGCGCCGAGATTGGTTATTTCGTCTCGGCAATTCGTCGTATCGATTATCTTCGTTGTTACCGCATGTAACAGGCCGTTTTTACTCGAAAATAAACGATTAATAGGAACGAGGATTACATATGGAGGACACATAAAGGCGTAAAGTGGTGTTGTTACCAGCATTTAATCATAATCACGATTATCTATTCTCGTTTCGCTCGTGAGGGATGAAACTTCACCCCTACAGCGAGCTGTTTATGGTTCTGATACAACAGCTCAACGCTCTTCGATTGTGATGGACAGATGAATCATTTGTAATGAAGCCATTTTTGTAGATACATTGTATACATATTATTGTTGTAGAATTTCTGCATATTGCATATATACGTACATATGATTCTGATGTGTAATTTCAATATATGGAGGACCATTTGTTCGTGAAATCTGCCTGTCGAGTATCAAAAGATTGTCCAGTGTTCGGAAAGTAAAACAGAATGGACTCTGCTACAGAGCTGGAACATATAGAGAAGTTAGCGAAGGAAGCGGAATGCTTGAAGATACGTTTGGAGGATGAACGACAGAAGTTGAACGATATCACACGTAAGAATTTTACTAGCTAATGTTGCAAGTTTCTTATCAGTATTATAAATTTCTTAATCTTTCATTGAAAATATACTTATTATCCTTTATAGAGATATGAATATTTCTTTCCTTTTAGATTTATATAAGGATATGTTGTTAACAGCAACGTTAAGTTGCTATTATTAATATATTTTCAAGATTTATCTGAACAGTAAATAGTGATAATTTCGAATTTAAAAGAGCACTATTGTAAATGCTTGTGAAAAGTAATATTTCATAATTTGTTTCAGTTGCCAGTGTAGCCGATAGACTTGAAATAATTAATTGTATAAATGTAAAGCCTAGACGTATCCTGAAAGGACATCAAGCTAAAGTTCTTTGTTCCGATTGGTCTCCCGACAAGCGTCATATTGTCTCTTCCTCACAAGTAAATTCAACGATTTCTTCTTTTGCACTAATTTATCTTGCGTAGTAACTAATCTCATCAACTGCATCTCATGTTTAGGATGGAAGAATGATTATATGGGATGCCTTCACAACAAACAAGGAACATGCTGTCAGTATGCCGACCAGATGGGTGATGGCGTGTGCTTATGGTCCTAGTGGTACCTTAGTAGCATGCGGGTATGTATACTCATTATATAAAAAATACTTATTATATAAAGAGAAATATTAAATCTACCATAAGCCAGTATTCTCATATTTATTGCTTCGTAATGTTGCAGTGGATTGGACAACAAAGTTACGGTATATCCATTGAGTTTAGAGGACGACGTGTCAGCTCATAAGAAAACCGTCGGCACGCATACGTCGTACATGTCCTGCTGCGCGTTTCCCAATAGCGATCAGCAGATTTTAACCGGTAGCGGGGACAGCACGTGCGGATTGTGGGATGTGGAGAGCGGGCAGTTATTGCAAAGCTTCCAAGGACATTCCAGCGACGTCATGTCTATTGATTTAGCACCTAGCGAAACCGGAAACACGTTCGTGTCGGGTGGCTGCGATAAGATGGTTTTGATCTGGGATATGCGCAGCGGTCAATGCGTGCAAAGTTTTGAGGGACACCAGTCCGATGTTAATTCAGTATGTAACGACTGAATTATTGATCTGTTCAGCCGAATTAGCCGCACTGGTTTCAAACAAATTCACATAAGTTAAAGCGTGAGAATCTTGCATGTACGCTTCCATACGCTTCAATGTTGTAAATTTCTTGAATTGGTGTAGCCTGTTCAGCTATACAGAACAGATCATATGTCATCTTTGTATTTTCTTCTGACATTAAGACAGAAGTTGATCGTCGTATTATTAAGGCTTCTGGGTGGTCGCTGCGACTGTCCTTGTTTGATCAGAAGCGAGAAAACGCATGTCAAGAATTCTTGCGTTTTACGTTCAAATAAAAAGATATACTCACAAAATGACATTTGTGATCGATTCAGTACACTTGTAAAATTGTGCATTTTTCTTTTATTCGAATAAGCAATAAATAATCGTAAAATTAACATTGACAAAATCATGAGAAAAGAGGTTAAAATGAATGGTTCCGTGTCAAATTAATTTTGCGGCTGTTTATTGCTTATTCGAATAAAAGAAAAAATACACGGACAATTTTACAAGTGTACTGAACCGATCACAAACGTCATTTTGCGGGTATGTCTTTTTATTTGAACCGTAAAACGCAAGAATTCTTGACACGCGTTTTCTCGCTTCTGACGTCATCAAACAAGGACAGTTGCAGCGACTACCCACGAGCCTTAATTCATTTCATTTGTAACTGTTTCCTGAGGTGCAAGGCGCTTACTATGTTATTGCTGTATTTGTGACACAGGTGAGATTTCATCCGGGAGGGGACGCGGTAGCGACAGGATCGGACGATGCCACCTGTCGCCTGTTCGACCTACGTGCCGATAGAGAAGTTGCGGTGTACGCGAAAGAAAGTATAATATTCGGAGCGAACGCAGTTGATCTCAGTGTAAGCGGACGTTTGCTCTTTGCCGGCTACAACGATTACACGGTGAACGTGTGGGACACTCTCAAGTGCCAGCGAGTGGCATTGTTGTACGGTCATGAAAATCGGGTCTCGTGCCTGAGAGTTTCGCCGGACGGCACTGCTCTCTCCACCGGCAGTTGGGACTCGACTTTACGAGTTTGGGCTTAAGCTTTGCTGTTCACTTGAGACATCTCGAGATGTACATCTCTCTCGCTATGCAGCGCAGTCTCGAGTCTCTCATTGTATATTTTATATTTATTTATTTAGACTTTGCCTTCTCCCGGCTACTTTCCTTATTTATTTACCCATAATGCTATTGTATCGAGTACACGTACGATATATCGAATTGAAATCGTCGCTCATTCAATAGCAAGTATGCCGAGTCGTGCACGAAACGTAATCAAGTAACTAAGCGATGTGACTGCACGTTAGTGCGATGGTATTAATGATGTTACATTAGGCTGGTCCTAATTTACAAAAAAAAGTTTTAGCGGAAATATATCTCTTAGTGATGCCGAAATATGTATGTGACAGGAAATAAAAGTTTCATAAATCCCAATCTTGCGAAGGATACTCTTTTTGCGCGCAATTATTGTATTTGAATCATCCGACGCTTAAGTTCGTAAGAAGACTGGCGAGAGTTCGCTGTATATACAGCATCCACATCAGCTGGCCATCTGTCTGTCGTTGTGGTAAATTCTTCGTAGCGACGCACACACATGATACACAAGAAGTGCCGCGCGAACCTGACTTGGCACTTTGCGGTTACTTATAATTGTTATTACAGAGAAAGACCCCGCGTAAATCCGATATTGCTGGTGCGGCGTATTCGTATACTGCAGCCACGCACGGAGGGATAAACATGCCTCAGTTTATAGGTATGTATTCGATCATTGTGATATCTAACCTAAAAGTGTACTATCAATTTTTACAATGAGCAAGAAAAAAAATGTAGACGAAATGTGTAAAGTAGGAAAAAAAGGATTCTGTAGCACAATATGAGACGCCCGCTTGTCAAAGAAAGGTGGTGATTTTTTCTTTATTTTAGAATTACTCCAGGAAACATAAATCGAGTCACACGCGTGTCTACGCTTGGCCTAAGCAATCTAAATCTAACCTAGACACTTTAGATTACTTTGTTCGATACTATGGACAATTTATTGGTGTTTCATCATTCATTCACTCGTGTGTTTCAGTTAAAGTAAAATGGGGCAAGGAACTCTTTTCTAATGTAGAGGTGAATACCGAGGAAGAACCGATGTTGTTCAAGGCACAGCTCTTTGCCTTGACCGGGGTTCAACCCGAGAGACAAAAAGTTATGCTGAAAGGAATGACATTGAAGGACGACGATTGGGGCAACTTAAAACTGAAAGATGTAATTATATTAACTTATCCTGCCTTTCTCGAGCCTTGTTCTCGTATCTCGTAGGAAACTAGCAAGAATCTATAATTATTTGTCGAATCAGGGTGTCACGGTACTTATGATGGGTTCCAAAGAAGAGGATGTACCTACAGAACCAACGGAAAAGCCGCTGTTCTTAGAGGACATGAATGAAACTGAATTGGCCACAGCTTTGGATTTGCCAGCTGGTTTACTCAATCTGGGAAACACGTGCTATCTGAACGCGACTGTACAATGTTTAAAGACTGTACCCGAATTGCGGGAATCTCTAAAGCTTTTCCCAGGTGGCTGGGCGGCAGCTGCTACTATGTCATTACCTGCGCAAAGCATAACCGCAGCATTAAGGGATTTGTATGACAATATGGACAGGGGAACGTCCAGAGCTCCTCTCGTTCTGGTTCAAATGTTGCATTTAGCCTTCCCGAGATTCGCGGAGAAGACCGAGCAAGGCGTGTTTCAGCAGCAGGATGCTAATGAATGTTGGACGGAGTTGATCAGGATGTTACAGCAGAAATTGCCTGCAAAGGTTACTAGATATTCGTCAAAAGTTTTCTTTTTAAATCATTAATTAATTCTGCATGCATTTACTTAAAGCAATTAATGCGAAATTATTACTGAAAGTATGTTATTTGTGCAACAGTGTAATCCAGATGTATCCGAAAACGATACTGAAGCATCCAAAGTACAATCGTTCATTGAACAATACTTTGGTGGCATATTTGATTTCGAATTGAAATGCACCGAATCTGAAGATGAGCCAGCGACTACTGGGAAAGAGGAATTCTTGCAGCTGAGTTGTTTTATTTCAACCGATGTCAAGCATATGTACTTTGGACTTAGAAATAAAATGCAAGAGCAAATCACGAAAATGTCCCCGACGCTTGGAAGAAACGCCGTTTATACAAAAACAGTAAGTTTCTTAAATTGCATGTACATTATAATCCTCAGCAATTTTATACATTTATATTTGTTTATATATATATATATATATATAATTCATCATATATATATATATATATAACTGCTTAAAAAATGAAATTTATCACGTGAATTTAATATTTTGAAGAATTTTTGTCATTTCTATCGAGATAGAGAATAATTGATGTATTTTTTTCAGTCAAAAATTAGCAGGCTACCAGCGTATTTAACCATACAATTCGTACGATTTTACTACAAGGAAAAGGAAGCGATTAATGCGAAAATTTTGAAGGATGTGAAATTCCCCTTGGAATTCGACGCTTTTGAATTGTGTAGTCCCGAGCTTCAAGGCAAGCTTACTCCGATGCGCGAGAAATTCAAGGAACATGAAGATTCCATGATGGAGGAGTCTTGTAATGCGAAAGACAAGAAGGATAAGGAAGACAGCTCGAAGAAAATGAAGCAGGAGCCATTCTGGTTTAAGAACGGTAACGAGACGAAGAATGTGATTCGACGGTTGTCTGCGTTTCACAGATTTAACATTTAACTGAAATACGCATATTTACTCGCGATTGCAGATCTGGGCTCAAACAATAGCGGTTACTACAAGTTACAAGCAGTTTTGACGCACAGGGGACGTTCCAGCAGCAGCGGTCATTACGTCGCCTGGGTCCGGCAAAAGGGTGACACGTGGATGAAATGCGACGACGACGTTGTTACCGCAGTCACCAGCGAGGAGGTTTTGAAGCTGAGCGGAGGTGGCGATTGGCATTGCGCGTACGTGCTTCTGTACGGGCCGAGAATTTTAGAAGTACCCGACACGGAGAACAGCGAGGCTTAACTGTGTCGAATGGTCATTTTTAAAACGGTGAAGAAAGATACGCTAGACAAGAAATCGCTTGCGTTGCTGTACTGAATACCCATTTGTTTTTGTATCAACCGATATCGAACGACGTCGTTGAAGCATCGTTGTCACTACCGTGCTACCATGTTATCTCATGTGCAGGCAATATTTGTAATTTGAATAATACCTTCAGCACACGAACTAATAATATTGTCTCAAGTTTGGCCGTATCTGCGCGGGCATTATGTCGCACGTTGCATTGTAACATACACACGACTCACGGACGAAGTTCGTGCGAACTTCACGAAGTCATCTCTGGATTTGAGAGATCTTTCCGAACAACTCGATATCAGATAGATATTAATCATTTTTATATAGTCACATTGAAAGAGCAATGTAAGCTTTAATATTGCAAGAGAAAGCAATGTTCGCTGCAAAACACCCGTTACCAAATTCAAATCTGTAAAGATGAATGATTCACTAGATGATAGATTCTCCGATATGGTGGTATATTAGAAATTTCGTGTGAACGCGCCATATATCCAGGCGAATCCGCATTACTGCTTTTTGTCCACCGGGTGAGAATTGATACCAACATGGTAGGATTTTGTTCGTGATGACAAATTGACCACCACGAGTCTAGAGACATTTTGATTGAGTCTCGGTAGCAGCCAAAAGATGGCTCTACATGAAGACTGACGTATGTATTTTTTCAAAATTGTCACCTCGCGAAGAAAAGCAGAACATAACATTGCATATCATTACATCGCGATATGTTACACAAATTATATTAAAACCTTGGTGTTAATATTATTTATATCTCATTGAAAAGAAAAAAGAAACGTTAGGTCTGATATGTGTACAATTATACTTTTTTGTATTGAAAATGCGAAAAAAATATTATATAAAAAGGAATTCTTGGAGAGAGGCGCAGAATGCCTAAAGATAAATCTTTATTGTGACAAGTAATAAAATTATTAGAACATTGCTAAAAAAAGAAAAGATATTAAAAGCCTACTTTGTCCTTACATGGAATCTCCTTTATTCACTAGTAACGATTATTTAAAATACTATATCATTGATAATGACAAAGATAGTTGCAAGTAACATTAATTATTAAAAACTTGATAATAATATTTAAATCGTATTAAAATTTTTTGGAATTTTAAAAGCTTGACGTTGTAAAGTTCATCGAACAAATTTATCGACTGGAGGTTATTGAACAGCGAAATTTTCTTACATGCCAAATTTCATAAGGCCGATGGTCTTTTAATATTACTTCATCGATGCGTGACGTTAAAGTTAGATGTGATTTAACTTCCTTACTTTGACGTTAGTTTGTCACGTGACTACGCTCGACGCTGGTTCAGTGTTCCATGAATTTACGCCTTTATACATCGCAATAATGGTCTTTCACAGAGATTTGATTCCGACGTGATATATGTACATATGTGCATTGTTTATCATCCTTGCTAATTGTTTGGTGTATTTATTGTAGAATTTGATATATGAATTATTTATTTATACACACACAACGATGGCGAAGGAAAGGTATGTGTTAAATTTATAAATCAAACTATCACAATGAATGCTTCCTCTCTGTTGATTTGAGATATATAAAATTTATATTTTTCTACGTTTTGTAAGAATTGAATTTAATAGAAAAATCTTGAGGATTTTATTGTAGCAAGAGTCAACATGAAGAGCGTTTTGTAGGTTAGAACATGATTGACGTTATCAAAGGAAAATTTATACAAATTAATATAAAGCATTCCTTTTGATAATTTTATTAATTGATGATTGCAATATTATTATAAGGTGTTATGAATTGTATTTTCATAGATTTACAATGCTTCTTTCTGAACCGGGAGAAATATTTTTTGAGGATTATAGCGTCCAGATGAGAAGACCAGATGCTTTATCTGAGGAGAATAAAAAATGGATAGATGGAAGACTGAAATTGTGCTCGAAATCTCTGGTTTTTGCAAATAAAGATATAAATCAGCCGCTAATCAAGATTCAATTTAAAGAAACCGTATCTATTGAGCAGTATGTATTTACTAAAGAAGTAGGGTAAGTGTGTATCAATATTATTAGAACTTAATAAAACAAGCTTATAAAATGCAATAGTTATGTTTTAATCAGAATCTTTTTATACTTTGGTCTTCACTACTATGGTTATTTATTTACCTGCTTGAATTTGTTTCAGTGATATACTGTCTGTGGAGTGCAAACAATATGTGGAAATGTTGGAGAAAAATATATTAGCACCGTACAGATTTGTACATCAGTATAGTGTGTTCCACTTTTGTTTTAATTACACGAAAATAGAAGATTGCCTTCCACAAATTTTGCAGCTGCATAGAGCAGCAAGTTTAGCAAATGCAGAACAAAATGCTATGGTAATAATCTGTTGCATTATTGAATTAATATTGTATTAATTGTAAACTACCAAAGTTACCTCAATGATATCTTTGCTTTTAAAGATTATGGCTATTGTGCACTCCAGGCAATCGGGTGTATCCTTTGACATGTCGTGGCTCGAAGATTTATACGAGCAAGTAGTCCTGGAAACGCAAGCAAACCAAGTGTTACCGCTTGTAATCAATCCTGGAAGAGTATTATTGACTACAGCCAGAATTTATTTTCAGCCTTACAATAACACCGACCAGGTAATCATCGCATCGCATCACACAAACACTGATCAGAATTTTTATTATTTACCAGTTCGGATTTAATTATTCATCGCTTGATTTCCAGCACCCCGTTCTCAAGATCCAACTGAAAGATATACGAAGTATTATAAAAAGAAGGTTCATATTACGGCAAGTGGTAGGATTTTGTATAATTGATTTATATTAGTGCTCTAAGTAAAATAATATGCAGTAATAAAAAAAGTAGTAAAATAACGTCTAGCAGAAGACTACATCAGTGATCTGTTCACAGGGTCTCGAGATTAAGTGGATACGACAGGTTGGCGGTAAAAGCGAATACCTATTTCTGTCATTCCAAAATCAGGATAAAAGGGACAAGCTGTATGAAGATTTGTCTAAGCAATCGGCAATTTCCCTAGATACCGTACCTCAAAATCAAATGTTGCTGAGATGGCGCAATGGATACTTATCGAATTACGATTACATTCTATACATAAACAGGTGATTATACAAAAGTTTGGAAGTTATCGACTTGAAGTATTATACGGGAGAATATATCTAATTCACTATCTTACATTTTAGTTTAGCGGATAGAACGTTTCACGATCTGACGCAGTACCCAGTATTTCCTTGGGTTATACGGAATTACATTTCCACGACATTAGATTTAAATGATATTAATGTTTATAGAGATCTGTCGAAACCCATTGGCGCGTTAAATCCTACCCGTCTGGAGAGGCTAAAGGTACGGCGAATTCGATTTCATTGTCACATATACGATATACAGTACGCGTTCCGACGTTTTGCGAAGTACATGTCGAGATTTTCCTTTTTATATTTTCACATTGTTACAGGAGCGATATTCGGAAATGTCTGACCCAAAGTTTTTATATGGTTCTCATTACAGTGCACCAGGCTTTGTATTGTTTTACTTAGTGCGAAAATATCCCCAGTATATGCTTTGTCTGCAGAATGGAAGATTTGATCACCCAGATAGAATGTTCAACAGGTACACACACACATACATATACACACATATATGATTTTCCTTCAACTTTTTCGATATTTTAAAATATCCATAAATTAATACAATAAACATGAATTAATACAATAAACATGAAACGAAACTTACGTTCTGACAAAGTCACTCATGAGTTATACGAGGTCTGTTCAAAAAGTATCGCGAATTTTGAATTTCCGCGGGTTACGTATATTCGATTTTCGATTTTTTGTGGCGTTATGTTGGTACTCATGTCCCTCACTTATGCCGACAAGTTCGGCCATTTTGAATATTCAGTTTATCTTTGACAGCTGTTTTGCTTGGACGTGTTTTGGCTCGTCTTCGATTTTTGCCTATTCCAAAAAATGGATCAAAGAATCTGTATCAAATTTTGTGTGAAAAACAAAATTAAGTGTGCGGACGCATTCCGAATGTTGACTGTGGCATATGATGAAGCTACCTTGGACCGAAGCAACGTTTATCAGTGGTACAAAATGCTCTCAGAGGGCCGAGAAGATGTGAACGACGAAGAGCGTGCCGGACGCCCGAGCACGTCAACANGGTTTTGCTTACAGTTTTCTTCGATTGCAGGGGCGTGGTGCATCATGAGTTCTTACCACAGGGTAGAACGGTCAATAAGGAATATTACCTGCAAGTTATGCGCAATTTGCGCGAAGCAATCCGCCAGAAACGCCCGGATTGAAAGAACAAAAATTGGCTTTTGCACCATGATAACGCCCCTGCTCATACATCGTTGCTTGTGCGCAAATTTTTGGCCAAAAACAACACACTAACGATGCCGCAGCCACTGTATTCCCCAGACCTGGCCCCCTGTGACTTTTTCTTGTTCCCGAAACTGAAGAGGCACATGAAAGGACTTCGCTACGCTACGATTGAGGAGATAAAGACGGCATCGAAGGAGGAGCTGAACAAGATCACAAAAAATGATTTTTTGAAGTGCTTCGAAGATTGGAAAAAACGTTGGCACAAGTGTATAATATCTGATGGGGATTACTTTGAAGGAGACAAAATAGATATTCATGAATAAAAAAATAATTTTTGAAAAAACACAAAATTCGCGATACTTTTTGAACAGACCTCGTATTAAAGATGAAGTATTAGAAGTGCTTTAAATATAATTAAAAAGTACGTAATTACCCTGTTAAGTATACAGAAATAATTTTATGTTTCATTCCTATTACAACAAAAATACTTAACAGTATAGCTGACGTATGGAAAAATGTTTTGGTGAACATGTCTGACTTTAAAGAACTGATACCGGAGTTTTACGACACAAGCAACGGTGGTGACTTTCTAATTAACAGTTATGGTATCGACTTTGGTCATCGACACGATGGTGCCAAAATAAACGATGTACAGCTTCCTCCTTGGGCAGAAAGTAATAAGATTTCTGATTTTTACCAGATTATTGGTTACCATTTATTTTTACAAGTGATACGTACATGCTAGGACTAGGATTTTTTATTAGGAAATTCATCTTTCATTTCAAACGCGAGTGCATGCTATATTTTTGCTCAGATTCTGAGACCATGCTAAATCCCGTGCTAAATAATATTAAAGTGAATCGTTCCACATTATCTGCGTGACCAATCATAGAATAAAATACTTGATATTACACGTGACTTGATACTTTTATTGATTTAGGCCCATCTGATTTTATAAAAAAATTAAGAGATGCCTTAGAAAGTGAATACGTTTCGCAAAATCTTCACCATTGGATCGACTTGATCTTTGGATATAAACAAAGAGGAGTTGAAGCGGAAAAGGCTGATAACGGTAAAAATTCGATATTTCATGTATAATTTATAATAATATTTATTTAATATATCAATAATATTAACAATCAATATTTTAATCAATATATCCTTTATTGCAGTATTCTTCCATTTATGTTACGAAGGGGCAGTAGATTTAGATACTGTACGAGACATAAATGATAGACACGGGCTCGAAGTGCAAATCATGGAATTCGGCCAGATACCAAAGCAAGTCTTCACTCTACCTCATCCCAAACGACTAACGTCGACTGTGAATTTAACGCAAGCCGCAGCATTATTGTCATTGCCCGAAATAACTGACGAAGGTGTGTCATCATTCCTCTTTCCTCTTATATTTCTTCTTTGTAGTTATATACACATACACACACACATACATACGCGCGCACTCGCACATAATATTATTTTCATTAAATATATTTCCTTTTCATTTTTCAGGCAATGCATGTGTAAAGGAAAGATCATTTAATTTCACAGAATTAGTAGCTTTTCAAGCACACAAGAGCTGCGTTAGCAGTATCGTGCAAAAAAATACGAGCTCGTGTAATGAAATCATATCAGTAGGGCAGGACGGGATGCTTAAATTATATAACATAAGCGAGAGGAAAGCGACACGTAGCGTTAAGTTGTCCTCGTTGTCTTTGTCGTCATGCATCTCGTATTACACACCGTCGCAACGTAACATTCTCGTAGCAGGATCTTGGGACAATACCTTGTAAATATGATACTACCCGTATTATGTGCGCATGAAAATGGGAGATCGTACAGGGTGATCCAAAAAGAAGGGTCAACAAATTTTGAAGCGTAAAGAGTATAAAGATAAATATACAAATGCTCCTAAATCTTCTACTAAACTTCTACACATTCGTTCGGGTCATACCGTGTACATGCAATTTTAACGACATTGCTCTTTTCCAGAATATTCTACGACATAGAGTTCGGTAGAGTAATCGATATCCTGCAAGGACACGCGGACGCAGTGTCTTGCTTAGCGTGGAACTCCGCTCGTCAGGTCATTGTATCCGGATCGTGGGACTGCACGGCGAAAATTTGGCGCGGATATACTTCTGGCACGAAGATCAAACCCACAGAATGTTTTATCGTGCAACTGGATCACGATTCCAAAGTAACTTGTATCGATATATCCAGGTAAACTGAATAGGATGAATAAGAAAATTGCTTCTTTTTAAAATGTTTTCTCAAAATTAGCCTTTAGTAGTAATACATATTCACAGTATGAACATATACGATATGTGTTGTTTCTATTGTATCTTACATCTTACTGTGCCTGTGAATTGATCAAGTTGCTTCGTGCTAATTGCAGAGACGATGCCATGTTAGTGTCTGGTACCGAAGACGGCGAATTATGTTTGTGGAACATGGATACTTATGATCTGCAATATACTATCAAAGGTAAATACACATTTTCACACTTTCCTTCGTAACCACACAGCTGATGGGTTGTTATTGTTATTTGAATTATCGAAAATAATCATCTCAACGTAATATAATACGCATAAAGTTGTACATTACAAATCATGAATCTTACTTGAACTTAAACTGTTCGTATATTAATATTTATTTATATATATTTCATTTTATTTTATAAATTTTTTTTTATTTAACACGTTGACCGCCACGGAACTTTTCACGATTCTGATCTAATAAGCCAATTTGATTTAATCAAGTAATGAAGCGACGAGATAACTCGTAGTTGGCGTCTTGGGCAAGTAAATAACCTACGAGATTCTCGTAATTGGCAGTCAACGTGTTAATCATTTCAATTCCGAGAAAATCTCTTTGTCGTAAAAGGAAATAAGTATATATTATGATGTACACATATCCGTTTTTTCTTTTGTAATAAGATGTATTTCGAACGGTAGTATCATTCTCTAAGATTCAATATTGCATTTGTTTAAAGGCCACACTTGTAGAATAAACGCGGTAACATTCGATAAACAGTGCAGCAGTGTGATATCGTGTGCCGAAGATGGGGTATTGAATGTAACGGATGTTCGAACAAGCACGCAAATATATTCCGTCAGTTTGGAAAACGAGCCGCTCACGGTAACGTGGATGGGACCACTCCTGTTGATAGGAGACAACGATGGAAACGTTCACATATGGGACTATCGGAAGACCGTGTTTGTTAAGCAAATACATTGTCACGATGGTAAATTCTGCATTGTTATAAAACGACATTCTTATTAGTTGGACCACCATATGTGTGATAGCTTATTTTCCGGCAGTTGTGTCTCGCTCGTACGAGGTATGATCGAAAAGTTCGCGAGTTGACCGTGAAAGATAGCTCTGTAGATCGAAGTATATTTTTTAATTTGTAGATGATAGTGTTAGGGTGAGGTCTAATGAACTATTTCCCGCTCAGTACAGAACATACGAAAGGGTAGCATGTCCAAAAAGACACGAGCGAGAACGTGTATCGAATTATGGATTCGATCCGAATTTATCCCACATTACGCATGTTTGCCAGTTTTAACTACTGTTGTGACTTCTTTTTCCGAAAGAGCAAAAGTAACATATCATTAATTCAAGAAACGACATTGCATACCGAATCTGAAAAAGCTGATTTCCAGAAGTATTTTAAACAATAAAGAACAGTGAGATTAATACTTTTGCTTTTCAAGAAGTGTACAAGAAACAACGATATATTGATGGGATCATTGCAACAGAACGTGAGTGGGAACCATTATATGAGGAGAAAAATAATCTGTAAATTTTTTTGATCGTACCTCGATATTACGAGCATCTTAGGGAATATATTTTAATATTTAACAAAATGTCAATTTAAATATGCTGTCACATAAAATTTATAATAATAAATTTCACGCAACTGTCTGCCTGTACACACATTTTAAACTTTTTCATTGGTTCCATTTTTTTCTCTCTTTTAAAATATAAAAGTTAAATTTGTTATTTAGCCATTTGGTAATTATGTTAAACTGTTCTAAGCTGGATTTATAAAATAGATTCTGAATAATTGGAATATATGTTTTTTTAGAGTCACTTTCGGCCTTAGCAGTAGCAGCTGATAATAATTTGATAATAACCGGTGGCAAAGACAAGAAAGTCATTGTATGGAAATGTCATAATTAATGACACAGTATTTTCTGATGTAGGATAAAGGAGATTTCGCGTTAAAGAGAGAGTAGGTCTAATATCTTTTTTAGCAATATACTAGTAGTTTTATTACAATAAAATACCTGTTGTATATATATATATATAGTATAATAGCAGACCCTATATTTATATCACAAATTCCTGAATTGCAGAAATATATAATTTATATTTAACAAAAGCGCAAGAAAGAAAATTTGTCTTTAGGCGTTTTACGTCGTCCAGGATCTCCTCTTTTCTTTTTTGCGCAACATAAATATACATTTGCACTTTAAATAGAAGAAGTACAATTATATACATCAGATGTTTGTTTTCCTCAATAAAATGCAGGTTGTCACACTAACATTAAATTTTTAATGTAATTTATGTAATGTATGTATGTAGTGATATGTAATGTTACATTCCGCTTTCCCTTTGCAAAGTAATATTTTTAAGCTATGCGTTAATCAGTCTTCCTATCGTAATGAAAAGAATTCCACCATGCGAAGGAACCATCACAATATCTATGTGTTTCAATGTGCGAATGATTATGTTTCAATGTACGAATGATTGTTACAAAAAATGAGCTAAATAAAAAAAGACAGTAAATATTGAACGCATCATAAATATTTGTACTACAGAACGTAAGTCTATTTACTTAGTGAGAACTATGGTAGATAAAGTTACTCATACAAGACGTCATTTCGCACAATTGCGTAAAGAATTAAAATTTAGCGTCACATCTATATAAGCTCGTAATGTAACATGAAAGAATTGAAATTTTGGGAAATAGATTGATTGATTCAGTTCACGATATTAATAGTAACAGGTGAATCTCTGCTCGCATTTGGTATTGGCTTCATTAAAAAGTTCTTAAAATGACTAGCGTGTGTGCCAAAAATACAAACTATAAATGCTACGTAAAAATACTGAAAGATGAATCAACATTATTTGTGTGCACGCTAATAACAATGACTAGTATTATACAAAATATTGCGATAGACCAAACGGGAATATTGGAATTTTCATATCTGCACATATATTGTCCTAAAGCTTTTTGTAGTCGCTATATAATTTTACTAAGACTTTTAGTACACAGGCTCTCGCGAATCTACGATGACCTCTTGGAAGTAATAGAGAACGCGAGTCTGCAACAAGTTTTGTGAGAGAGGATTTTGTTTCCGATACATTTTTCTTTTTTACACCAAAAATATCAACCAGCAAAGATTCCTCTCGCGGAAGCTTGTACTTTAAGAAGCTCTTCGAATTTTCTAATTACTTTCTTCCTTTGAATTTCACCCTGATTCTATTAATGCTGAAAAAGTACTTCAATTTTTTTAGTCGTGTACACTTAATCCGTACGAAGGTAACTAATTAACACGTTACTTTCACTGCGCCCGTTGGCTCGCATATAACTGAGATTATTAGGTAAGAACATTTGAATCATGTTCATATTAGAAAGCATTCTCGAAATCTTTGTCCTAGTGAAGAATTGGAATATTTCAACATAATATCCCGATGCATCACAAATGGTCCAGTTGCTTCAACTGTTCATAGGTAATGAAAAATATAATATTCCACGGTCCCATCCTGAACCACGTTGGGACGAAACCTTTGTACAGTGCTAGAATCCCTTCGTTCTTTATCGTCTGCGTAAAATATAGGAATAATTATTCTTAAAGCGGATACATTGAATAGAACATCTTGAAAATAATATGCGGACGTGAAGTTTTATACCTGAAGTAAGCAGTCTATACTGCCTCTGTAAATGTGCGACGGAAGTTGACTGCCAGCGATCCGCACTCTCCTTTGATTCATCAGTCGTGTCTGAAGAAAGAAAACTGCAATTTATAGAAGACTATGATGACGTCGCAAACCGACGCGAAAATAAGACAATCTACTCACGCGAATGACATCCAGAGGTGTCGAGGCTACAGCACTCCCCATGCTAGCCACGAAGCTCGATCTGAAAAATTATAATCAAAGTCAAGCACACTTGCAGCGTGGCTTATGCTGTGTGTGATATAAACATCTCACTTTCTTAATTAAACATCACGTCGTATTTTTCTTTTTTTATTGCGAAACTATATGTACGTGATTTTCTCTAATATCGCGCGCGATACTCGAGTCGTTTTTAAATTTTAAATTGTAACACCGGGGTTTACATTACGAATTAGAATTAACCCTTATCCAGGTGATCGCGTTAGAGAGTTAAGAATGTATAAATACACCTACGAGATGAAGATTAACATCTCGACTGAGCGAACAAGTACACTTTTCAGATGCGAGTAGAAATCAAAAGCGTTGATCTAACCAAATCATTTTTTTCTACGGTAAAAAAAAAGAGGGGGGGATCAGAAACTTATACAGCGTATGGTTAGTGATCTATCGAAATTTCCAAAGCTCTAAGACGCATAAGTGCTAACCAAAAAGCCATTGCGAGGTAGATTAACACGTTTAATCATCCGGACGATTGTCTTAACGATTCTTGTATTAAACACAGAGTGCTGAACACAGCGTCCGTGTCAAGCCTCTCTGGTCATCTCAAAATCCGTCTGTGCCCATACGCGTGACAATGTCAAAGGACCTGGAAATAAAATGTTACAATTTTAGGAGAGCCTTACTCTTTCCTCTCTCTCTCTCTCTTGTGTGGTAACGGATACGATACACGGGATATTTCAGAGATTCGTCGCGCAATTAACGATCGCATACGATTTTCGGAATCGCCGAAGATTCAGAAGCCCAGCCAAGAGCAAACTGTCTCCGGATTGATATGCAAGGTGATTTCTAAGTTGGAGATGCTTTGAAATCAAATCGACCGAGCTAATCGTCGTTTAAGTCAAAGCGTTCTGAGACGGTTAGATTAGTGCCGAGAGACAGTAGACGATATTATTTGCTCATCCTCCAGTTAAATTCGAAATATATGCACTTGAACCATTTCGCTTGGCGTTTAATGAGTAGCGTGCATTTTTCTATATGCGTCTATTTCAGTAAGTAAACTGATCACACAGAGCCATTCTCTCGTGCTTACGTACGATGGCAGTTCATAATTAATTAACACGTATGCACCATCTCGTATCGGAACAAGAATAGTTGAGTAAGTTGCAAATTGCAAAGTCGTGTATACATGTTTTGTGCTGTGTGAATTGACCATCTTGTGAGAAATGGGCCTCAGTAGACCCGGATAAGGGTTAATCGACACTGGTAATTATTAATGTAATCAATGAAAAACGTGCGAATAGATATAGATGTAAAGATATGAACGGTATATATATACACTGACGGGACCTTTGGTTCTGTAAACAATTAGTAAAGTTAAACGATAATATTTCGATTATCGACATCGACGAACACATTTCAGACATATTTCGGATCCTCCAAATATGTTTCCGTGTAAAAATGATATCGGCGTCTACTGATGAAAAAAAAAAAACTTACACAAAGTGATTACTAACGCTATCCCCCAATATACTCATACATTTACTCTTGGTACAGTCATATATAGGTAATTCTACAGCTGCAATAACGGCCGCTCGTTGAGCAGTCGGTCCAACACCCTAGATAAAAAAAAAAAATATATATACATACATATACATGCATATTTCTGTAGAAAGTTTGATTGTGATAAGATACAAGCTCTCTTTAGATAATATTTCTGAAAATATCTCTCAGTTATGAATTATCCGCTGAATTAAGAAGTTATCAATTTTGAAATATAACTTGAAAACTGTTAACATATTACGATGTTTAAATAATCCAATATCTTGTCTGTATTTAATTTTTATTATCATTTTTATCTCAAAATATGTGCTAGTTCAAACAGTTTGGTGTGACAAGCGTGATTAAATGATATGAAGTGATAAGAAGAACTTATTACCCTCCAAAGCCCACGGATACCTTCGTGTTTATACACATCTTTGAAGCAGGCAAATAGCGACATGTTTGTTTCGTTGCCAGTGACTTGCATACGAACTTTCACCACGTCAGTGGGATTAGCGATAGCGCTCGATATAGCTCCGGCTAATGCTCCGCATATAACATTAATTATAACTAAATCATCAGTCATCCACCTGTCGGTAGCAGCTTTCTTCAGGGAATAATAAGTCCCAAACTTGATTGTTCCGTATGTTGCTTGTCTTAAGATAGCAGGACTGATTCTGGACAGCAAGAAGAAGAAACAAAAAATCAGCATTTGGTATAAAATTGAGATTATTTCTAGACAATAATTTTCTTTCCGAGTACCAAAACACTTACCCGGAATATAGTCCCTTTAATCCTTCTTGCTTAGATATTTGCAATAAAGCATCAGTCATCCCAGAATATCTTAAATGCGCAAGCTTTTGGTCGTACTTCTGGCCTTGCACTTGCAACCGTGTTTTTGTCGTGTCCAGTGGAAAAGTACCTACAGAATATATTGATATAAGTTGGTTAAAATTTATTAAATATTCACTTATTAAATATTTAGAATTTATTAACAGTAAAATGTTACACTTTTAAAATTATTCTTTTGTTATAGTGTAGATTGTGAGTACAAAGTCTTGCTTGATAACAACATATGTAAGAATCATTACTTCTTAATTATTAATTTACCCAATTCCGCGATAATTGATGCTAAACCTCCATATACAAAGGGTCTCCAACCATTCCAATTCTTTTCTCCCATTGTTTTTTTTTTCGATAAGGCAAAACCAGCGATATGATTATCAAAAAGTATCACTGGTAGCGGTCAACAAATTACTGAAAATTTACAGATATATTTCTCTTTCTTCCTGCTTAATGATTACTTACTAATGACTATTTTAAAATCTTTCATCGGATAAGCAAATTTTTATAACGTAGAAAGCAATATTTAATTATCTCACGTTTAATTTTCCACGTGAAATATACAGACTGATAGGCATAGCGATAAATTCGAAATATTCCGCTCTCAGACATTAATTCCGCGTATTTAATTATAAATTCTCAAATAAGCTGAGTGCCCAAACTAACCATGATAAGTAAATTTTACTTAAATTCGTCGTCGGACGACTTGACGACAGATCGTGTCAGATCAGGTACAATTTGCATACGATGTTCAGTAATTCGAAATAGCGTACATTTATATCTCGCGCACAACCGATTTAAAAATAAATAATTATTCCAAACGTACTCGGTACCGATAAAACGTGCTGACGAAAGCGAAAGCGAGATATCACGTGCATCGCTTAAGCCGACCGCACGAAACGGTGATATATGCTACAAGATAAGTTATATGATACAAGCGACGTGATACATACTTGTATCAACGTTAAACCTAACCCGATTCCAAGTGAAATGTATTTTTATTTTCACCTGTACACTAAATTTGCAAAAGTGTTATCTGTTGTATAGACAATTTGTATGTATTATTAAACAAAAAAATACTTAAAGTAATAAATAAGTATGAATGATACAAAGACTAAATTAGCCCATGTATTACAGCTTCTAAATGAAGTTTTAATGGATTTAAATAATGTCCTGAAATTTTGTAGCGACATAAAATCCAAAAAATGGGAAAGTAGGCAGTGGTTTGTTCGTCCTATTAACAGCACACGAATAGAGAAAGGATTATTTTCAACCACCTTTCAAGAAATGAAAGAAGATCCAGATTTATTTTTTCAATATAGTAGAATGGATCTAGAAACGTTCACTTACTTGAAACACTTGTTAGAAAAATCTCTATGAAAAAGAAAAAGAGTTGATGTTATTTCTGTAGAAGAGCGACTTATATTAACAATCAGGTAAGACTGTATAAGTTAAATTTTTTATACAAACAAATAAAATTTTTCTCTATCAAAAACTTAGGTATAATTATAAAACTGTGTGTAGGTACTTAGCCTCTGGAGATGAAATCATTTCTCTTGCCATTCAACACAGGATAGGAGAATCAACTGCTCGTCAAATAGTATATAATACTTGTTCTGCTATATACAATACTCTTTCCCCAATATATTTACGCCCACCCGTTCAACAAGTTTGGAGAAATATAAGTAAGGGTTTTGAGCGGGATTGGAATTTGCCAAACTGTATTGGTGCTGTGGATGGTAAGCACATCCTTATTAGAGCTCCTCCACATTCTGGCTCATTATTTTTCAACTACAAGAAAACATATAGTATTGTATTGTTGGCTACTCGCAATCATAGGTAATCATTTTTTTTTTTTTAATTAATAAAGCAATTTGTAGAATGTACACCTTTTAAATATGTTTCAGAATTCAAATGCTTTTTTATCTAATATTGTTTTTTATTTACTGAAATTGAGTGAAAATGAGACTATACAAATGTAATCATAATTATTTGTTTATATAGATATGAATTCATTGTAGTTGATATTGGTGCATATGGAGGAGAAAGTGATGGGGGAATCCTTGCAAGAAGTGAGTTTGGAAGATCTTTACAAGAAGGTATCCTTGATATACCTTCAGAATCAAAGAAGTTGCCAAACAGTGATTTTGATACTCCATATTTCTTTGTTGGAGATGAGGCATTTCAATTGAAAAGTAATTTTATGAGGCCTTATCCTGGACGTCAGCTAGATAAAAAGAAAAGAATATTCAATTATCGACTGTCGAGAGCAAGACGATGTATAGAAAATGCCTTTGGAATACTGGTTGCACGCTGGAGAATATTTGAAAGGCCTATTTCCTGTCACCCTCATCATACAGATGTTATTGTAAAAGCTGCAGTATGCCTGCATAATTTTCTTATGTCGCAAACCCAAAAATATGTTAGAAATTTGTATTGCCCAGATGATTTTGTCACTGATGAAAATACGATACCATTGGACATGGAAGAATAGAAGTTAATGCAGACAATTATAATCAAAGCTTTATTTTAATTATTTTTATAATTATAATCGAATTTCGTTGAAATCGACGAAGTTTAATGTTACTAGTGACAATATCAATTCTTCGTTAAGACGAATATATATTAACATTTATTTGCAGACAGTACGTATTCAAAACATGCGTGAACTCTAAAATTGTGAATGAATGAATCGTTGGCACATTGTGTAAGCTCTCGACAAGGTTACAGATATTATTCGTAAGATATTCGTTCTTGAAGAACACAATATGATACAACTCGACGTTTTTGATTGGTCCTTCGTCCTTTCTGGTGATCTTTCAATCGACTACTCACTATTCGCCTTAATTTTGCGTTTTTGGCACAAGTTACCCTTCAGTGAAGAAGATTCCATAACATTTTACTTTCGCGTAACATATGTACAGCCGTGTTGTTTCGAAATCGCATTGTTTGAAATACCGAAAGTAACTAAATCCTAGAATCTTTCTCTGCAGTGAGGGCACTGTGGAACTCTATCGCGCGGTACGTTGGAAGTATTTTTTCACTGTCCTGTACGCTTCTGAATACTTTCAAGGTATAAATATTTTTTTCAATACTGATAAACTCAAATCCCGTTGACATCGACGAAATATAATGTTACTAGTGACAATATCACTTCTCCGTTAAGACTTTTATACATTAACTATTATTTTTAGACAATACTTATAGAAAGCAAGCGTTGATTCTAAAATAGCATCAGAAAGAATTGTTGGCGCATTTTGTTAGCTCTTGAAAAGGTTACATAATTTATTAATAAGGTATTCATGCATCAAGAACACACCCTGATACAACTCGACGTTTCTGATTGGTCCTTCTTTTTTTCTAGGGATGTTTCCATCGACAATTCGCTATTCACATTAATTTGGCGTTTTCGGCACAAGTTAGCCCTCAGTGAAGCAGATTTCACCACATCTTATTTACGCGTAACATATTTGCACCCGCGTTGCTTCGAAATAGCATTGCTTCTATTACCGAAAGTAACTAAATTCCAGAATCAATTACTGCAATTTCTGGTATGGCGGAATTCTATCGAGCTGTACGCTCGAAGCATATTTCCACTGCCTTGTACGCTTTCTGAATTCTCTTTATATGTACGATTATTATTTCCATGCTGATAAATCCAAATCCTTTTGTCATTGACGAAATATAATGTTACTAGGGACAATATCGTTTCTCAGAAAAGATGTCTATATTTTATTAAATATTTGTAAACAGTAGTTATTCAAACAAAGCGTGAACATAATAATTGCATCTGCATAAATTGTTGGCGCATTGTCTAAGCCCTAGACAAGGTTACAGAAGTCATTCGTAAGACATTCATCAAAGAAGGTCACAACGTGATACAACTCGACATTTCTGATTGGTCCTTCGTTCTTTCTAGGGATGTTTCAATCCACAATCCATTACTCACATTAATTTAACGTTTTTCGTACAAATTAGCCCTCGGTGAAGCAGATTCCACCACATTTTTTTTCCGCGTAACATAATTGCGTCCGCGTTGCTTCGAAATAGCATTGCTTCTATTACTGAAAGTAACTAAATTCCAGAATCATTCTCTGAAGCGTGGGGTATGATGGAAATCTATCGCGTTGTACGCTCGAAACATGTTTCCACTGCCCTGAACGCTTTGCGAACATTTTCACATGTACGATTAATTTTTCAATACTGATAAATCCAAATTTCGTTGACATCGACGAAATTTAATGTTACTAGTAACAATATCATTTCTCCGGTATGACTGTTATATATTATGAATTATTTGTAGTCAGGATATATTCACAAAACGCGTGGAGTCTAAAATTGCATATGAATGAATTGTTGGTGCATTATTTAAGGTCTTGACAAATTAACATAAACAATTTATAAGATATTCATACATCAAGAACACATCCTAATACAACTCGATGTTTCTGAGTGGTCCTTCTTTCTTTCTAGGGATGTTTAAATCGGAAATTCGCTATTCACATTAATTTGGCGTTTTCCGCACAAGTTAGCCCTCAGTGAAGCATATTTCATCACACTTTATTTCCGCGTAACATATTTGCACACTCGTTGCTCCGAAATAGCATTGTTTCTAGTACGGAAAGTAACTAAATTGTCGAATAATAACGTTGTTATTTAACAATTGCGAGTTGCCAAATTTTTTTTCACTCATTTATTCGAAATTGAATAAGGAATCGAAATATCTAAGCATTATTGTCGTAACTGATTGAGAAGTACCAGTAATCTCTAATCGTTTACGATCGCCTCCGCTGCGGCGCTGCGCGTCGATGGTAAACAAATGATCGTTGTTATTTACCTATTGCGAGAAATTTATGAGATTACACAGGTTACTCAGCCCTTCGTAATGCATGTCAAACCTAATGACATCGATTGCTTCGAGAAAATAGTATGATTTATTTGCATTGGGTAAGTGGGAAGTACCATCCTTATTTGAATCTATCCAAAAATTGGAATCTTTGAACCTCACTCTTCGTCTGCGATGTGCAATAAAGATTCATACCGTTCCCGGGAAACGTACCGATCACAGGAAGCATATCGTCTCTGGTAACTTACCGCTCTCCGAAAATTTATCGACCCCGGTAACTTACCGCTCTCCGGAAACTTATCAACTATGGTTACTTATCGCTCTCCGGTGTCTTATCGACTGTGGTTACTTATCGATTCTCGAATACTTATCGACCTCAAGAAATTTAATTTATCCACTATTGATCAGTTGTTATTGTGTTTTCCATTCTTACCGACAAAGACTGACACATAAAAGTTCTAACATTGAACGGCAGTGTCGCTCTCTCATGTTGACATTTCTTGAGCTTCCTCATGTTACAGATGCTGTGTGAGAGTGTAGCTGCATCGCGAATATCGTGAAAAATACAAAACTGTCTATAAACTAGACACGTGTAATACGGTAGTATTTTAACAAAAGCAAACCTCTTAAAAGACAGTGAATAACTTTGTTAACATACCTCAAATGTTTTACCTGGGAGACAGAGATAAATATATAAGCATCGTCTAGTATTGCGGAAAACTCATAATTAAAAGATGTATTAAGAGATACTTTGCAAGAATTGTATCCTGATGAAGCAAAGTCTGAAACAATACATCCAGAATTGATAGGACTGACTAAAGTAGCAGTGGACAATGTTATTGATGCATTTCTTTTGGATTATACTCTGATGTTATGATAAAAATACTTGATCACAATTTGCAGTTGCACAAGAACAAACTCCAACTTTATTCTTAAAT
>NW_014554883.1:0-219 GCF_001313825.1 Dinoponera quadriceps | reverse complement strand
GTGATCGCCTGGTATCGGCGGAAACGCCGTTGTTCACCGCACCATAAACAAAATTGCAGTATATCTGCCCTCAAATAAAAAAATTAGACGGTATTTGGAGTTTCGATATCTCCGACCTCAATATTATAGCGCAATCGATCGAGTGTCCGAACCAGCTATTCGACGCCGTGGGTGCAGTCAATGTGCGATCGGTGAACAAGCGAGACTAGCAGTATCGCG
>NW_014554882.1:3627-7621 GCF_001313825.1 Dinoponera quadriceps | reverse complement strand
ATAAATAATTACATATTAAAATAAATGACGATGTTAAAAAAAAATAATATCATTTAATTTTTGTATATGGGAACAATATTATATGATTATTGAAAAATAAATGTAACAATTGAGAAAATTATTAAATTATTTTTAAAGATTAATGTAATTTATTAAATTTCTTATATAACAGTATAAAGATATTTGATAATTTAATGCAATTATCAATTATAATTATTATCTCTATTAAAATTTATGTATAATTGATTATTTTATTTTTTGATTAGGAATAGGATTAAATAATTTTATTAACATCAATAAAAATATTTTTTAAGAGTAATGGTTGTTCAGGTAACATGCGTGCGATAACTGGAAGGACTTTTATTGTTCGCACAAACATGGGTGATTCCAATGCTAAAGATTATAGGCCAATATTACATTCTCCGTGTAATGGTTTACGTACGTAATGAAGTGATTTGATGAAAGTAACAAAAATTTTTTTTTTATTCAATTTTTTTTATTAATAAATCATTAATTTTTTTTTTTTCAAATTAATGAAAAAAAATTTTTTTAGTTAATATTAAATTTTTAAAAATTTTTAAATTTTAAAAAATTTTTAAATATGGTTGCAGATGTGAGAGAGTCATTGTTAAAAAATTGCGGATGGGTGGTGAAAGTGATGAGCCTTTTTTTTTTTGCTTCTCGGTTTTTCGTGGTTAGGTTGAGGTTAATATTTATTATTATTTTTTCCAATTAATGAATAAATATTTTTGTTAATATTTAATTTTTTTAAACTTTTTTACATGGTTGCAGATGTGAGAGATCATTGTTAAAAAATTGCGAATGGATGGTGAAAGAGGTGACCTTTTTTTTTTGCTTCTCGGTTTTTCGTAGTTAGATTGTGACCGAATGTCACTTTATGATCTTTCCTTGGGTATTTTGCCTTCCAAGTGATCCTAACCTTTCTAGTGAAAGTCTGAGTAAACCTGGCTTTTTCCAGGGCTTCCCCGAGTGATCCTCACCATCGACTCCTCCTATACGGTCGCCAGGACGTCTTTGAGGAAGACGCCCAAACCTGTGAGCCCGCAGAGCTGGACCCGGCCAAGTCCCTGCGGTTATGCCCTAATGCAACGGAAGGACGGAAGGTCCGTTCCCTCTGTTAGAGTAAGCATCTCCGAAGTGCTTAGATCGATCTCTGGACGCTAGAGTAGAAGCCTTATGCACGGAGGTAGAAAATGTATGCGTTGTTCACAAATAAACCATTTATTAACGCAAAGAACGGATATACGGTTATACAAATCAAAGCTATCATAAACAAAGAATAATTACGCAAAACTACGAAGAGATCGTATTATTGGTTCCTGAGATACACGCAGGTACGCGGGTTACGTATAATCAGAACAAAAATGAGTTTACCGCGTAAGCGTTAGATGCGGCACTTCTATTTTGCCGACTTAACATAAAAATCCATCCGCCCGGGATGACTCACTGATTCTACTCAGCGAACGCAAAATAAAAGTAAAATGAATACAATGAAACGCACGAGTAACTATAAGCGTATATGTAATGCGTAACTAAGGTTACAATCCGATTGTCGGGGATGACGCAATCCCCTGCGCAGCGCAATCGAACACGCCCAAGATGGCGTCGTCGCCCGAGCTTCCCGACGAGGCTGTAGAGAAGGCGGCGGCGCTCGCGTCGCCTTCATGAAGAAGACAATATGGCCGCGGGACTTGCGTCGCACGCGAACTCGACAAGATGGCCGGCGCCCGGCGGCGTCGATCGGCTGGAATGTTCTATGTCTCTCTATGGGGACGTATCGCAGCACGCGCCGCGAGGGACATGAATGACCGGAATGAAAACGAGAATAAGACTCGTTATGGCCTTGCAAGTATCACTGATACTTCCGACGCGTCTTATACGTACGACGCAGTCTCGCTACGCACGAATCCGAACAAATCGCAATGGCGTTATCGGTTACAGGGAACGGCGTTATTCGGCGTATTCTCGCGAATTCTCGAATCGCGGTTATCTCGCGAGGCTACTCTATCGCGAGAACCGGCGGGCACGGTGTCTACTGAGGACGACACACGGCGGCGGAAAACTTTGTCGCTCACCGTTCGGCGGAATGACGTCGTCGCCGCGTCCTCAGTCTTTTGGGGCCTTTGATAGTCGCGGGCGCCCGGGCCTCGTCTCGGCGTCTCCGGGAAGTCCTCGCTTCCAGGCGTGCACTCGCGGGTTAAGGGCTTCTCGGCGCTGATGATTCCCGATGACTCCGTCGCGTGCCTCGATAAAACGAGCAATAACTTTCTAAGAGCGCGATGCACATACGTGTGCTTTCTACGACGGCTCGAGAACAAAGGCGGGAGCACGAGGAACGTACGTGTTCGCTCGAGCTCGTACAAGAAGCAAAAGGCAAGAGCACGGGGCACGTGTGCACTCGAGCTCGGTCAACTTCCAAAAGGCAAGAGCACGGGGCACGTCCGTGTGCACTCAAGCTCTGCTGAGCAGCAAAAGGCGGCAGCGAAGGGTCTTCGCGGACCGAGTACGCTCGCAGTGGGGATAACGGTCGATCACGCGATGGTTCCCGGCCAATCAGAAACGGCTGACGCAACAAACGGTTATTCCTGTCCGTTACGAGAGGGGACGGCTCGCTATTTGCCCCGACCTTGACCAATCGGGAGCGTCTTCTCCAGCGAGCGTCCGGCGGCAGCCAATCAAGTGCGGTGTAGATGGCGCTCGTGTCCAGTGACCAGTGATGCCAGCGAGCCTGTCAGCCAGCGGGCCTGTCAGCCAGTGAGCCTGTCAGCCAGTGGACCTGTCGACCTGTGATCCTGTAATCCAATCAGCCCGTGAGCCAGTCAGCCTGTCGGCTTGTGATCCTGTGATCCAATCAGCCTTTGAGCCAGTCAGCCTGTCGGCCTGTGATCCTGTGATCCAATCAGCCTGTGAGCCAATCAGCGTGTGAGCCAGTCAGCCTGCCAGCCAGTTAACCTGTAAGCCAGTCAGCCTGCCAGCCAGTCAGCCTGTCGGCCTGTCAGCCAGTGAACCTGTCAGCCTATCAGCCAGTGAGCCAGTGAACCTGTGGGCCCGTCAGCCAGTGAACTTTGTCGTTGTATAACTTCTCTTTCCGCTATTTGTGACTGGACTTTCTGGGCTCTTTGGACTCCTCGTTCGATCCTCTTCCGATCTACGACCACGATCTAACCACGAAACGGGACGTCCTGTCATGAGGTCTCGAGCGAGTCGCTGGTGAAGTCTTCCTTCTCACTGGTGATTGTGGATTGGCTTTCGGTCAGGATTATCCTTCCGATCTTTTTACAAGTTTTTCACCGGGATTTCTCGGAACTCCTGAGCTCCGGGTCAGGATCACTCAAGACTCATTTTTACCAGGTTAGGACCCCCTGACTCAACATCATAGGGGTCAGGATGGGAAAGGGCTAGGTTTCGCCGGTCAGGACGGCGATGTCCGTGTGAACTTGGTTAGGTTCACCTATTTCCTTCCTCAACCGGTCAGATTGAGTTAGGTTAGGTTAGGTTAGGTTAGGTTCTCCGTCGTGAGGCGCCACCTTGTCGTGGTGACGGAGCTTAAGCCCCGGTGAGCCCTGGTTCCCTTCGCGCCGCGGAATCTTGGTTCCGCGGCGGGTAAGAGGCCAGGGGGAGGAGCGACTAAGAACGCCTCCCTTCTGCCGGGCATTGGACCGGTGGGGGGTGTATGGATGAATGAATGGGCCCCGGTCGGCCTGGTGTGGATATTCCTGGTAGACTACACCTGGGGGAGTAGTAACCCTCAGGTGCCCCCCGGTTCACCTTGGTGGGCCGGGAAGATAGCCGGGGACCCGGTTCATGTCAGTACCTGACCTCTGGCGGGAGTAATATGGGAGTCCGTTGTCGTCTGGGGGCTTGCCCCCGGCGGCGGCGGTGGGCCCGTGAAACCGCCATGTTTAACGTGGAAGAACCGCTGATCCGGGTCTGTCTGGAGCCAATGCCAGGGTTGAAGCGCCTGTGCCGGGCG
>NW_014554882.1:2745-2990 GCF_001313825.1 Dinoponera quadriceps | reverse complement strand
AATTTGGTGGCCCGCTTCTCGCCCCCGCAGGAATGCGTAGGGAGGAGGCCGGTTACCCCGGCCACCACCGGGACCGAGGGTGACGTGGGGGAGGCACAGGGCCCCTGCACGTCTCCCGTGAAGACCCGGAGGGTGGTCCGGGGGCCGTGGGGCGTGGCATCTGACGAGGCAGAGCAGTATGCGTCGGATGCCAGCGCCCAGTCGATGGCGTCCACGGCCTCCGCGTGGGAGCTCGCTGCGAAGAC
>NW_014554882.1:0-2658 GCF_001313825.1 Dinoponera quadriceps | reverse complement strand
GTGATCCGGGGGCCGTGGGGCGTGGCATCCGACGAGGCTGAGCAGTATGCGTCGGATGCCAGCGCCCAGTCGATGGCGTCCACGGCCTCCGCGTGGGAGCTCGCTGCGAAGACAAAGCGGGCCTACGCGGTGGTCGTGATGAAGCAGCGGGGGCGGGGCAGAACGCCGGGGCCTACCAAGGCCAGGTGCGAGACCTCGGAAGGGTATAGGGCGGAGATAGATTTCCGGGTGGCCGGCGAAATGGCGGGGAGGATGACCTCCCCCCAGGCGCCATTCCAGGACACGGGGGAGGGGACAATGGCGGATGTCCCCATACCGGAAATCATGGCGTCAGCGCATGACGCTATTGATGAAGTGGAAAGGGTCGCCAAAGTGTCGCACAGCCTGAAGGGCACTATGGTCAAGTCTCTTCGGCAGTCATGCGCGATTATGCGCGTGGCTGCCGAGGAGATGGGCCGTCGTGCCCGGGGGGCTGCCGGCAATGGCGACCCAATTATGGAGATTGCGGCCCTAAAGGGGGAGTTGGCCGTGGGGCGGGAAGAGGTAGCCGCGCTGAATAAGGAGATGGCCATATTGAGGAGGACTGTGGAGGAGGGAGCGGCAGAAGGGCTCCCCCCTCTTCCGCAGCGTGTGGGAAAAAAGGAAGGTGCGCGGGACCCGGCAGCTCCGGGAGAGGGGACGGGTTGGGGGATGCCCCAGCCCTCCCCGGACGGTGCGGAATCTGAGGACCCTCGACCCTCTAAAGGCCGGGATGTGATGGGGGCACCCGGGAGGAGGAGAGATTTGAGACCCTCCTCCGTAGGGTGTCCTCCATCATGGAGGAGAGGTTTCGTGCCCTGGGGGCCGAGCTGCTCGCGGCGGCTCGGTCCACAGGGGGCGGAGAGGGGTGGGGAGTTCGCGACTCCCCGGTCCCGGCCTTGACGGGAGGGGGGCGGGAAGAGCCTGCCAAGGAGCAGGACAAGGGAGATGAGAGGAAGCAGGAGGGGACGAAAAACAAAAGGGTCGGGAGGAAAAAAGGAAAGGGGCTGGAAGGCCCTTCCCGGGGGGCGACCGGAGGAGGGGTGGGGGCCGTTGTTGCCCCCGCCGCCGCCCCCACCGTCGCCCCCGTTCTTCCTAAGCCCATGCCGAGCGGGGGGGGGTGGTGCCCGCGGTGGATGCCTCCAAGGAGTGGGCGGTTGTGGTGGCAACCCCCCACCGTCCCCCCCCCGTCCGGTGAACCGGGAAGGAGGGAGGGACGGGCCGGGCCGGGCGGGGGCGAATCCCCCCCTGCCCCTCCAGCCCGGGAAGAAGCGAAGGGTGCCGTCGACGGCGGCGATAACGATTACCTGCACGCCCGGAGGTTATGAAAGCGTGATTCGGGAGGCGAGGTCTAAGATCGACCTCGCCTCCCTAGAAATTGAGGGCCTGAGGGTCAGGAGAACCCTCACCGGGGCCCTCAATTATGAAATTGCGGGCCCGGGAGGGGAGGCTAAGGCTGATGCCTTAGCGGCCCGCCTAAGCGAGCTATTTGAGGGCAGGGAGGGAGTGAAAATCGCCCGCACGTATACGCGGGCGGATATCCGAGTCGCCGGGCTGGATGAGGCCTGCGCGGTGGAAGAAATGGCCCACCTCGGCGAGTGCCCGGAATCACTCGTCGAGGTTGGGAAGATTGGAAGGGGCCCCGGAGGGCTTGGTTCCCTCTGGGTGAGGTGTCCGGTCGCGGCCGCGAATAAGGTGGCGGCGGCCGGGCGCATCAGAATAGGATGGGTGTGGGCGGCGACGGTATTACTAGACGAGCGCCCCCTGCAGTGCTATAAATGCCTGCAGGGGGGGGCACGTGCGCGCCCGGTGTACCGCTGCAGTTGATAGAGGCGACCGGTGCTACCGGTGCGGGGGGGTCAGGCACGTGGCGCGGGGGTGCGAGCTCCCGCCAAAGTGCCCGATCTGCTCCGACCTGGGGCATCGGTCGGACCACCGCGCGGGGGGGACCGCCTGCCCGGCGACACAAAAAGGGGTGGAGGGACGGCGCCAGGCACCGCTCCCACCCCAGCAGAAGGGGGGAAAAAGAGGGTCGCCCCTGGGGAGGATAGGTCAGCCACAGGCTCCCCCCCAACGGATGAGCGTCAGGGAGGCGCAACAAGACTGGGGGGGAGGCGGGAGATACTCCCGTGCGGGAGGAGGGGGTGGGTTCATCACCAGAGGTGGGGACCAAAACCTCCAAAAGAAGGAAGAAGGGGCAATCGAGCTGGGGGGACGCCGAGAAAAGTGGCCATAATGGCTAGTCCTCCCCGCCTGATTCAGGCCAACCTCAACCACGCCCGCCGTGCGGGAGCTTCTCCTGCACACTATGGCGGAGCGTGGTTGTGGGTTGGCCATAATATCGGAGCCATGGTGGGTTCCACCGGACGCTCCCAATTGGATCCGTTCGGGGGACCCGAAGGGGCTGGTGGCCGCCACGTGGAGGGGGGCGGGTGCCCCCTTTCCCCCGTGCTCTGTAATAGAGACAGGGGAACTCTACGTGGCGGTCAGATGGGGCCGGCTCGCGGTGGTGGGGGTATATCTCCCGCCTGGAGAGGACCGAAGCGGTCCTGGACCGCATTGCTAGGGCGGTCCGTAGGTGCTCCCCGGGCCCGGTCGTCGTTGCCGGGGACTTCAACGCCTGGTCTCGGGCGTGGGGTT
>NW_014554881.1:0-464 GCF_001313825.1 Dinoponera quadriceps | reverse complement strand
ATTCGTAGCTTCTTTTGGTCTTCCAAAGCGAGGTGCGTCTTCGGTGCTTGTACGACCCATTTTAAATTCACTAAACCATCGATAAACTGTTGTTCTCGAAGGGACAGATGTGGGATAACATTTCTTCAACCATTTCACTGAATGTTCAGGAGTTTTTCCCATCAAAAACAATGTTTGATCAATATGCGATATTCCTGTTTTTCCATTTTTTTTACGAAGGCGAAGGTAGCAACACTTAAGCGACTGTAGCTTGCAAACGAATGAACGAAATGTCATGAAACTTTATACATAAACTAGTGACAGATGAACCTATCGAAATAAATTATGTTCATTTTCCAGTGGCGCCACCTACTGAAAAATCCCTGGACTTCTCAGCACATGTAGTACATTAGTAAATATGGAATTTGATTTTATTGTTTAGTAAAAATGTTTGGTAAATCTAAAAATTCATTATCGCCACGAGA
>NW_014554880.1:0-221 GCF_001313825.1 Dinoponera quadriceps | reverse complement strand
TAACTGATTGGGAAGTACCAGTAATCTCTAATCGTTCACGATCGGCTGCTCTGCGGCGCTTCGCGCGCAAGGTAGACAATGTTCTTAGTTATTTCTTATTTCGAGTTTCCAACATTCTCATTAACTATTTCATTCGAAATTTTATAAGGAATCGAAATATCTAAGCCTCATTGTCGTAACTGATTGGGAAGTACCAGTAATCTCTAATCGTTCACGATCGG
>NW_014554879.1:0-11698 GCF_001313825.1 Dinoponera quadriceps | reverse complement strand
GTTTTGATTTCACAAAAAAACGCTCACTTCATACCGGTACACCTGGTAAGTCACACATATCTGAAACCCGCTTAAGTTCAAATAAAAATGTAAGGGGAGTTATAAAATTTTCTATTAATGGTGAGGTGACGCAGGCTTATTATTAATTTAGGTCGATGTTGGTGAAAAATTCGATGCGCCGCTTACGCTATGTGTGCGTACGCGCACCCGCGTGTGTGTGTGTGTGATCACGATTCGCTAACCGCAGGTTCAAGTTTTGCAGTGGTTATTGCAAACGGTGTTATTGAGCGCGGTGTCAAGCGCTGCAACTGGACACCTGCAGTGCTAAGTGTTTTCACAGTGATAAGGCACGAAGTCTTCGAAGCTTATTTCTGAAGAGTTGTTTTTATTTCGCTTAAAATTTGGAGATCAATCTGTGTAATGATACTTTTGCTATATGGCGGCATGATGGCGGTAATTGCGGAATCTAATTTAATCGATTATAGTTACTAACAAGCGCTGGCTAGCAGCATCTCGGCGAGAATCACCAGATCTTGTTTGTATCTCTTTATCGGGTTGCCTCAGATTCCTGCTTATGCAGCATCGTTGAGCATGGGTGGCGCGAGTCGTTTTAGACATATTAAACGAATAGTCGAAGTACTCGCATCGAGAATAAGGAAGTCAAAGTAAGGAGAAGAGAGAAGAAGAGAAGGTAGAAAAAAAGAGAAAGAAAGAGAAGAAGAGGAAAAAAGTATGAAAATCATAGCTATAAAGGAGGAGAGAAAGATGTTTGAGCAACTAATGAGGGTATGTGCGTCAAAATCATGAGGTGGTAAGGCGTTCCTCGTTCAATTCCATTTAACTTCTGATTTCTTACAGATGTACGAAAAGGCGTGTTGGGTCCCGGGGGCCGAGGACCAAATGGGAAATAGTGGATCTGCTGAGGAGGCGGAGTAGTTCTCAAAGAGAAGCCGAGGAGATTTTAATGATCGGGGAGGACAACTAGAACGAGCCATGGCCGGGAAACACCTTTTACGAATTATTTAAAGTCAAGAGGATGTAGACCGTGTAACAAGAAAAAGGAATAAAGTAGTGTAAGGGAAGAAGAAAAGACAAAGAAAAAAAAGAGAATGATCAGTTTAATTCTTCCCGCGCCATTTCCTTTCCTGCGCTTCCCTTTCCGATAGTTTAAGTTAAGCTAGGCGCGCGACATGGAGGTTCGGGGAAGGGATGTTATTTAACGAGTCGTACATACGACCGATCGCGGCAACGGGTCCGAGATGGCACGCATGTTAAGGAACGGCCCCGACGCTTTTGAAGATTTTCGGTGCGACGTGGCGCTCCTGTGTCCGGTTCATATTAGAGCCTGGGCCGCGGTTGGCAGGTGGTGTTAGTTTCCCCATAATGAAGGTTTCAAGGTGTAAGTAAAAATATGAATTATTTTAACAAAACAAATCATCGTTAGCTTTCTAACAGTTTCGATGCTAGTTCAATAACCGACCCAATTACAAATTAAAGCGCCCTGGTTACTTTATCGGTCGTGTGGATGTTATACGACCCGGCAGTCAAGGTTTATGGTAAATAGAATTTCAAAAAAAATAATTACATTATTGGTTGGGACGCAAAAATGCACTAATTACTACGTTTCTACAACTACGTAATTAATAACGTTGGGACTACAAACTAACATTATAATTGATTTTAAACGCAGAAACGGGCCTGGTGCAGTGTCAACAGGTGACTACCGGGCGGAAGAAGAAGGAAAAGAAGAAGCAAAAAGGAAAAGAAGAGGGATGGATGTTCCGGAATACCTCAGGAGGTAACAATATACAGGGTGTCCCAGACCACCCGTCTCACCCGATTTTTTCGTAAACGCGACATTTTAAAGAAAAATGTTTCAGACAAAAGTTTTGTGACTTCGAGGGGCACATAAGATGGTGTCATTGGTTTGACTTTGGATAGTCGTTTGAAGATCACGTGAAGCTCACCTTTAATTTCTTAAATGGAAACCCCCATTTTTCAATACATATTCTTGTAGCTTACCTCGAGAGTTTTCCAAAACGCTATAATGAAACGTTTTTCTAATCAGTACTTTTCGAGTTATGAGGGTTGAAAGTTACGGTACCGCCGACATTAGCATTACCCAAGGTGGAGGTTGCACGGTCGGATTTACACCTCTTTGTGTGTTTGTGTGTTTGTGTGTGTGAATGTGTGTGTGTCAACAGAAATAAGGACCCCACGGTTCGTCACTCCCGTAGTATTTATCGACTCCAAACCCTCTCTGCTGTACGCGCGCGCGTGTGTGTGTGTGTGTGTGGCTAATGTTATTAGGCCTGGTGTTTGAAATGTCCACCGTTTGCTTCAATGCAAGCAAGTACTCTTTTCTCGAAATTATTTGTTGCATGAAGAATTTCATCAACATGTAGAGAACGAATAGCGAGACGTATTCTACGAATCATATCATCCTAATATCATCTATATCACCTAAAATAAGCATCATATCACAAGCTTGCGGGTTTGAATACGACATGGCTAGTAAATGAGAATTTTGTTAACCTTACGTGACAGTATCAGACATGTCATACATCACGACTGGGTAATGCTAATGCCGGCGGTACCGTAACTTTCAATCTTCATAACTCGAAAAGTATTGATTAAAAAAACGTTTCATTATAGCGTTTTGGAAAGCTCTCGAGGTAAGTTACAAGAATATGCATTGAAAAATGGGGGTTTCCATTTAAGAAATTAAAGGTGACCTTCACGTGATCTTTAAACGACTATCCAAGGTCAAACCAATGACACCATCTTATGTGCCCCTCGAAGTCACAAAACTTTTGTCTGAAATATTTTTCTTTAAAATGTCGCGTTTACGAAAAAATCGGGTGAGACGGGTGGTCTGGGACACCCTGTATATACTGTGACGGATGACGCACGGGGCCTCTCCTCGTTGCACGCCAATCTTTGTGCAGTCGACAAAGCATGGCGATACGTCTCGGACTGATTCGACACTGTCCGCATTGCGACCGGATTTCTTGATTCGGATGTATCAGAATCGCCGGTGCAAAATCGCCGGGTGAACTCGGAACGCGAGAGCGACTCCTCGTTACAAATGATACTGAAACGAATGGGCGTCAGATACGGACTTACCGCACTCAAAAAAAGCCGGTGTGATCGACGAAGCCTCCCCGGGCTTCGGATCCGATACGTCTCTTTTCGCGATCTAAGCTTATCCCGAACGGGACCGGTAGCTCACTATTTAGGTTGAATCGGAGGCAGGGTGGTTCGTCGTATCATGTCGAAACAAAGGAGCGAAAGCACAGGACCAAGGGTTATGATAAATCAGTGGTTGCCTTTATTATTTCTTGGCAATAACGACAACAGAATGCGCTAAACGGTAGCGCCTCGCAATTACAAACTCTATTCTTTCCCGATACCAAGGATATGGTGGATTCGCGAGATTCGCCGATAGTATGTCTGATTTCGAGCAGCGGCTAAGCCAAGGTGAAGAAAACGGTACTATACGGTAACAAACGCGGGAAGCGATCCCCCAGCACGACCCCGACGCAACCACCAATGGATTTTATTTAGCCTAGGTGTATCGCCACTCCTCCCAAATCCGTCGGAGAGGCTGCACGGCAATCGACCGAACGGACGATCCACGAGAAACAATTTTATTGAAATGCGGATGGGCAGTCTTACAAAGTTCGGGGCTCCTGGCGACTGGCTCCTGGTGCTGCTCCTGCACGATCGTCCTCCTCGTCGGGCAGGTTCTCTCTCTCTCTCTCTCTCTCTCTCTCTTGCTCAAGTCGAGGCAAGTGAGTCGAATGGACGTCTTCTTGTTATGCTCCTGTTTAGGCCTGGTTTACTGCCGCGTTTTGCCTCTCGGGACGTCAGTTTTTCAGTTGCATTGTCTAGTGCCCCTTTACTGGACTTGTTGGTGCACGTACTGATCGCTAGGTCTTCTGGATTGGTGAGATTTTGTTCTTTTTTTGTGTCGCCTGGGCTAGCCGGTTGAGCTGATTTCTGGAGTGACTTGCATATTATCGATGCATACGCTCTTATGCTAACAAGGATTTCTGGTCGACGATTGATTGATTTGGGTATCACCGTTTGACTTTTGTTTACAATACGTCGAGGAAGATTGTTTCGCTGCCTGATGCACATACTGACACGGACGATACCGATTTATGTATGCGATCCAAGATAAGCAATGCTAATGTGTCGTACGTATCCGAGAAGGTCGCTGCCATGGGAAAAGCATGTTGTTTGCGAATAAACTCTCTCAAAAAATTGGTAAATGAGCAGAACGACAAACTATCCAAACTACTTCTGACAAGCAAGGAGACCGCCGATAGGAAAGTTACGATAGAATCGGCTTTTCGTTCATGTAAAGACGTATTTATGGAAGTATCAAACATCTTGTCGAATTTAATGCAAGAGAGATCTACCTCGGCTGGATTTGATTCGTCGCACATCAAAGATGCTATTGTTGAAGTTTTCGATAAATACAAAGAGGAATTACGGATGGAGTCAGCTTTCTCTCGTGGCAGTGAAACTAATGGCCGACAGAGTGCGTCGTATGCGTCGGTTACCAGGCCATTGGCACGTAGGGTTAAAATACCCCGTGGTCCTACTGTCGATGTTTCTAAGTCGACAAGCTTCCTTGTCGTCCCCGATAACAAGGAAGCGTACAGTTTTGCGTCTTCACGGGTCACGAAGGATGTTGTCTGCAAAGTTTTGAAGCCGTCCGATCTCTCTCTAAAAGTGAACAAAATCTCCTATGCTAGGAAAAATGGCATCAAAATAAATGCTAATTTATTTAATATATATAAATATATATAAATAAATATAAATAAATGCCAGATATCGAGAGGATCAAGAAACATCCCGAATTAAAGAAGGCAGGACTTAAGATCGTTGAGAACGTCAAACATTAATTTGAGAGAGTTTATTCGCGAACATTGAGACTAATTGTTTATGGCGTTCCGACGAACATCGAACGAAATTCGTAATGAACTCGTAGCCTTGAACTTGAGCAGCGACCACGGAAGTCATATTAAAGTTGTATATATATACCCTAACAGACCGGGAAAGTCAACTACAAATTGCGTTATAGAAGTCCTGAAGTTCGTAACCTATTGTTAAAGAATAGCAAGATTTATTTGCTTTTTTCGGCCTGCAATTTTTTGAACAATTTTGTAAATATTTTGCAACGTTACAAATATCTTTTTTTGTACACCTGGCTAAACAATGTAAGTCCAGACCGATATGTGGCCACTGTTCTGAGGCCCATGAAGCCAGAGAATGTCCTGAGGAAGATTCGCTGTCTAGGTGTGGAAATGGTCTTTTTCCTGATTCAGAGCATGTGCACTCTGTTTTTAATACTAAAAAATGCACAATCCTAAGCAGGAGAATTTAGGACAAAATAACTCACATTAATCATGGATAGTTCAAACACTTTCGATTATCTGTGTCTATGCCATGTAAATTGTCAATCTTTAGCAGTGCATCTTGATGAATTCAGGAACTTTTTCCTCGAACGAAATTATTACATTATTTGTACGTCCGAGACGTAGCTAAAATCACATTATTTGAATAACCTAGTGAGCCTTTAAGGATACACGTCTTCAGACATGATAGACGTAACGAGCAGGTGACAGTGCTGGCTTTTATCTGCATATTTCAATGAGCGCAATGATTCTAAATCACTCTAATGAATCTGGCTCACGCATACCCGAATTTTTATTTGCGGGGATATTTTGCAAAGGTGCACCCAAACTATTATTAGCTGTGGTTTATCGACCCCCTCACTGTGGTTTCATAGATATTTGCGAGAACTCGATACTCGATGTACTGTCTAATTACCGGCATGGGATATTTATGAGAGATTTTTACGCTGATTTGTTGACAAACACTAATGTATGACAGCATTAAACTGCGGTTTTTCGCCGTCCCCTTGGACCTTTATATTGTGCCTTTCGATGTGCCTACACATGACCTGAGAGATTCAAATTCGTTTATCGATCCTTGTCTTTTTGATAATAGGGACAAGATAGTCAAGTTTGGGCAGCACGACGTTCCTTTCTTGCCAGTGCACGACCTTATTCACATAGATTACAACATTAGAATTCGGCGTCGTGGTGAGAGATTGGTCACGTGTCGCAATTTCAGAAATTTTAAGGAAAACGTGTTAGTGTCGGATATCCTCGCCACTGATTAGAATTATTTTTTTAACTCCCAGGACATCAATGATAAGATGGAGTTTTTTAATGAACACCTACTAGACTGCCTAAACAGACATGCACCCCTGCAGCAGATACACTGCAACCGCGTTCCTGCCCCATAGATCACCACGAATGTCAGGGAGGTGAAGCATGAAAGGAACAAGGCGAGACGTGAATGGAGAAGAAGGAGAAACCATAATAACTATGAGAAATGTAGAGCATTGAGAAACAAAGCCCAGGATATGGTGCGATCTGCTAAACGGAAATATTACCTTGCCGCGTTTAACCTGCAAGATTCGATTGATTTTTGGACTAAACTGCGACATCTTGGCCTCGTCAAGTCAAGGGAGTCAGACAGGTATCTTTTAAGCACAGTAGACGAGCTAAATACGTACTTTGCTCAGACTTTGTCATCTGCGGATAATCTTGTGGTGGTGCCAGTTGTCGGCGGTGGCAGTGATTTTGACGAATACTAATTTCACTGGCGATACATCACACCAACGGATGTCTGCAGGGCTTCTTCAAGGATAAAGTCCAATGTAGTTGGAGCCGACGGACTGTCCTTGAGCGTGCTAAAGATGATGATGCCTTACCTTAAGCCGATTTTTGAGAAACTTTTAAACTTCTCTCTCATGCATGGGGTGTTTCCAACTAAATGGAAGTCTGCCCTCATCTGCCCGATTCTTAAGGTCGCCGCTCCTGTCACGGTGCAACATTATCGACCTATCTCAATACTTCCAGTTATCTCTAAAATCCTTGAGTCATGTGTAAAGGAGCAAATGTCTCGATATTTAAAGGACCATGGATTGTTCGATCCTTGTCAATCTGTATATAGACGCGGTACTCTGCGCATACGTGCCAGATAGGGGTACTTGACGAGATTAGGCGTGCGGCGGATGGGAGAATGGTCACGATGTCGGTCTTCTTCGATTTCTCAAATGCTTTCGATAGAGTGAAATTTCGGACCATATTAAGGAAGTTCGAGGTTTTGAATTTCTCATCGTCAACTATCGACTGGTTCAGGTCATATTTGACTAAGCGCACGCACGCCGTGCGAGATCCTTATAGCGGTGAAGTCTCTTCGTTTTTGAATGTTGGTGCTGGTGTTCCTCAGGGCTCGATGTTGGATCTGCTTCTGTCTGTTCTGTACCTCATTGATTTCAAGAATATTCTCAAGTACAGCAGATATTATTTTTACGCAAACGATTTTCATATATACATGCACTGTAAACTATATGACATCTAAGATTGCGTCTCTAGATTAAATGAGGACAAAGCGGAAATAATCATGTGGGCTAAAAGGAATTGTCTCATGTTGAACGCCGACAAAACTCAGGCTATAATTTTTAGCACAGCCAGACATCTCGGCAGCATCGATTATAGGTCTTTGGAGGGCATAGTGGTATGAGAATATTGATTTCTCGGATAGCGTTAAATATCTGAGTGTTATTATTACCAGCGCTTTTGCCTGGGGCCAGCATATAACCAATGTAGTAAACAAAACATACAGGACCCTTCACCAGCTGAAGCTGCACAGATGTTTACTGCCTGTCGAACTCAGGCAGAAATTAATAATATATCTTATTTACCCTTATTTGAACTATTGCTGTGCTGCTCTAACCGACTTGACCATGGAAAATTCGGTGTGCCTGGATAGAGTAATAAACACTTGTATTAGGTTAATTTTTGGCGTGAGTAGATTTGAACATATTAGGTGAAGTAAAAAGTTCTGAGCGTTTTTTCGCTTTATTTCGACAAAGAAATTAATATAGTTAGGATTATCCGATTTCGATCAAATATGCGCCGTTTTGTTCGATAACTTTTGTCCATTTTGAAGGCAATTTCCGCGATTAATTCCACGATTGAAGAAGTCCTCGTCCCTATTGGTAAAAAATTTGACCAGTTNGACGATGAAATTAACATAGTTAGGATTATCCGATTTTGATCAAATATGCGCCGTTTTGTTCGATAATTTTTGTTCATTTTGAAGGCAATTTCATAATTTCGCGGTTGAAGAAGTCCTCATCCCTATTGGTAAAAAACTTGACCAGTTCATTTTCACAAGTCTCTCTTGAGGCCAGTTTTGTACCATCAAGAAAATTTTGCAAATGCTTGAAAAGGTGATAATCGCTTGGTGCCAAGTCTGGACTATACGATTGGACCACGATCTTCTTCGGCTGTTGTTCTCGTATGTGACCCATTTTTCATCACCAGTTACCATCCGCTTCAAAAATGGGTCGATTTCGTTACATTTCAGCAAAGAATCGCAGGCAACAATTCGGTCCAAAAAGTTCTTTTGCGTCAATTCGTGTGGCACCCATACATCGAGCTTCTTCTTGAGACCAGCCTTATGCAAATGGTTCCAAACGAGTTTCTGGCTAATCTTCAGTTCCTGGGCAATGGAATAAGTGCTCACATGCCGGACCGACTCGACGATTTCCATGCTTTTATCGACATTTTCGACGATTGGCCTGCCAGAGCGTGCCTCATCTTTGACGTCCATATTACCAGAACGGAATCGTTGGAACCACCGCTTTGCTGTTGCATTCGATACTGTATTGGGTCCATAAACAGCACAAATTTTTTTGGACGCCTACTCCGCCTTTTCACCTTGGTTGTAGTGGTACTGAAGAATGTATCGAATTTTCTCTTCTTTCACCTCCATTTTGGAACGCTGTAATACACAACTGCCTTGACCAAACACAAAACTGTCACAGAACTTTTTTTGAAGCGTAATGTCACCTTTAAATCGACGTATAGTATGACCCGAAGTGATGTATACATCGTGAGATATGGCTCACTAAAGACATCTAGCGGAAAACGCTCAGAACTTTTTACTTCACCTAATATAACATTCTATTATAATAAGCTAGGTTGGCTCAGGACGGCTTCTCGCAGGTGGTACTTTGTAGGCTGCCAAATATATAAGATTATACAAAATCAACGTCCTGCTTATATCATTAGACTGCTATCGTTCCGATCTGTTATATCTAGCAGATTTACTAGAGCTTCTGGTAATTTTCTGTCTGTCCTGCAATGTTGCACCGAACACTTTAATCGGTCTTTTATAACCACATCAGCTTTACTATGGAACTCATTGCCTACGGAGATTCGTTCCGCACGCTCACGTGAGTCTTTCAGGAGGTCACTGTATTAATATCTTTTAGGACTGCTTACAGACTGATACACTACCTTGAGCGGAATACAAGTAACATTATCGATAAATATTTTTTGACACCATGAAGGGCCGTGTTTGCTCACGTTCTTTTTTGAAGCTATTGTATTTTGTTCTTTATGTTCTTATGCGAATTTTCACTATTGCGTATTTTTCTAGAAAAACTAGAAAAACTTTTTGATTATTACTTGTTTACGGATTGTTTTGTTATTAATATGTAGCCTTTTACGAATTTTGAATAATGTAGCTATACCAATAATTACGTATTGCTGTGTATATAGCGCTTGAGGGGATATGTCCCAGAGCGCTGAATAAATGATGCTTTCTCTCTCTCTCTCTCTTTCTCCCTGCGTGTCGCTCGCTCTCCCTGTCTCTCTCTTCCCCCCTCTCTCTCTCGCTTGCTCTTTTGTCCTAAATCTCTCTCGATTTCTCACTCTCTCTTCCGCTCTCGCTGTCTTTCTCCAAAAGAACCATTTCTAACAACTTTTTTCATCGGCATTTTTTAAATGGAATATAGTATTTTTCTTAAAAAATCCGAAGGAGCTCAATTTAGTGTTAGAAAGAGAACAATTTAATTTAACGTATAAAAATGATAGGACACCTTTGGTCTAAACTTATTATATAAGGAGATATTTGATGAAGAGAATCAAAACTCTATTGATCAGTGTTTACGTGCGTAGTTCCTTTCTTAGTTAAATCTAGGACCACACACGAAGGCGTAGGGGAGCAACTGTGTATATAAGCAGACCATTATTAGTAATTTATATATTTTAATATTTACACATTTTTAACTATACTAAAATACATTTTTTCTATGATATTAGGTTGAGGAAATCTATTATTTTTACGTGAACTTCAAGACTTTATTTAACATGTTTTGGATTGTCCGATTTGAGTCAAATATGCACCGTTTTGTTTTATAATTTGTTGCCATTTTAAAGGTAGCTTCATAATGCCTCTCTCATTGAAGTTTTCGTCCCTATTGGCGAAAAACTCAAGTAATCGATTTTCACAATCTTCTCTTGATACCAATTTCTTATCACTAAGGAAGTTTTGCAATGCAAGAAAAACATAGTAATCGCTTGGTGCCGGACTATATGGTGGATGCATCAAAACTTCCCAACCAAGCTCCCGGAGTTTCTGGCGAGTCACTATAGACATGTGTGGCCTGTCCTGATGGAACACAACACCTCTCCTGTTGACCAATTCTGGCCATTTCTGGTCAATCGCTAGCTTTAAACGGTTCAGTTGTTGACAGTAGAGATTCGAATTTAATGTTTGACCATATGAAAGCAACTCGTAATAAATGATTCCTTTCCAGTCCCACCAAATGCACAGCAGAACCTTCCTGGCCGTTAATCCTGGTTTAGCCACCGTTTGAGCTGCTTCACCGCGCTTTGACCACGATTGTTTACGCACAACGTTGTCGACCCATTTCTCATCCCCAGTCACCATCCATTTAGGAAATGAATCGATTTCATTCCGTTTGGCCAAGGCTTCGCAGATGGAAATTCGATCCATCATGTTTCTTTGCGTTAATTGGTGTGGCACCCAAACATCGAACTTCTTTTTGAATCCAGCTTTCTGTAAATGGTTTAAAACTGTTTTATGGTCGATCTTTAGCTCCTGGAAGATGTTACGACTGCTAACATGCCGGTCAACTTCGATTATTTCTGTGATTTTATCGACATTTTCGACGACGGACCTACCTGTGCGAGATGCATCTTTAACATCAAAAATACCTGAACGGAATCGACGAAACAAAAATTGCACGTAATTGGCTGTTACAGTATCGGCACCATAAACACCATTCACAATTACAGCCGCCTGGCTTGCATTTTCGCCTTTATCAAAGAAAAACTGTAAAATGTACTGAATTTTCTCTTTGTTGAATTCCATTTTTAACACCTTGTAACTCACAACTGAATAGACCAAACAAAAAACATTAAAAGAATTTTTTAGTGCGAAATGTCACCTTTCCAACGAGCATAAATCTGAAATTGTTTGATCGATACTTAACGAGATATCGATTATTACAGCCATCTACCGAAAAAATAATGGATTTCTTTTTCCCCAACCTAATATTTAATTTTTACGATTAACTCTCTTTCTTCTCAAATTGTTCAATAATATCTTTTCTACATAGTCCGTAAAGTAAACAATATATAAAATCTACTTTTATTCATTATTTATTTAATTATTTCCATAAGTTGACTTTGACATTTGTTACAATATAAGACAGTTCTTAAATTAAAATTAATCTTATGACGTGTTGTACGAGGTCTGTTCAAAAAGTATCGCGAATTTTGTGTTTTTTCAA
>NW_014554878.1:0-346 GCF_001313825.1 Dinoponera quadriceps | reverse complement strand
AAGAAAAGAGTAAAGGAGACAGAGAGGCGGTAGTTAGTGACAGGAACGAGAAAGACAGACTTGCGAAAGAGACTCGAGCGGACAATGTCCGAGTAACGGTTGCCTCGGGCTACTTTCATATCCCGGGCGCTTCGTTGAAAGCTAATGTCCGTGATAACGCCTCGTTCCCCTGTATTGACCGGCTGAACCATCCTTTAACCCCCTGCGTTTCCTCGCAGACCCCGGCTGCTCGCCGCGCATTCTTTCACGTATCTTGCACCTTCTCGGAGAATGCGCTTCCGCGAGAGAGAATTCTATTGGCAAAGGCAAACATATTCGAGCCGCGCCGCCACCGTCGCCGGGCATA
>NW_014554877.1:0-2584 GCF_001313825.1 Dinoponera quadriceps | reverse complement strand
CTAATCGTCAGAAATCATGGGTGAATCCAGGCGAACCATCGACATCCACAGAAATCGCTTCGGAAAGAAGACAATGTTCTGTGTTTAGTGGGATCAGAAGGATGTAATGTATTATGAGCTGCTAAAACCTGGTGAAACCGTTAACACTGAACGCTACCAACAGCAAATGATCGATTTAAATCGAGCAGTGTGTGAAAAACGACCGGAATATGGAAAAAAGCAACACAAAGTCATTTTGCTCTATGATAATGCCCCATCACACACAGCAAAACGGAAACGATCGAGGCGTTCAGTTGGGAAATACTAATGCATGCGGCTTATTCTCCAGACTTGGCTCCGTCCGATTATCATCTATATCAATGGGACACGTTCTCGCTGAACAACGCTTCAATTCGTAAGAAAATGTACGAGAATGGCTCGATAGCTGGTTCGCTTCAAAAGAGGAAATGTTTTTTTGACGTGGAATTCATAAACTGCCGGAGAGGTGGGAAAAATGTATAAATAGCAATGGACATTATTTTGAATAAAATATTTTTTATCATTTTTAATCAACAGACGTGTAATTTTTACAAAAAATTTCGGTTTCATATTTCTATACCTGATAATTTAAGGTGCAAACTTTTAAAGTACGATAAATTCAATATAACTTTACCTTCATTTTTGACGGTAAAAGTTCATTTTAAGTATATCAGTATTTGTGCAGAATGGGTCTGAGAAACGGGCAATTAAAAAAAACTCACTTAGAAACTTAAGAAATTATACTTTTAAGACACGTTGTTTNCTTCTCTGCTCCATGATAATTAAATGGTATGGTGTTGTTACAAATTAGCGCACATATTCATTAATCTAGGCTAATTGTCATGTTCTAATAGAGGTAGAGTATATAAATTTTTTTAATCGCCTGTTTTTTTACCTCATTTTGTAGATATTTCTCTACAAATTTTTCGACTTTTAGATCTTAAACCAATCGTACTCCATTGCCCTTTTATTATTATGAACGAAAGAAGCAAGGATGATATAAAAACCTCATAGAATATTTTAAACATTTCTTAAGTGAAATAATCTTTTACAAATGAAAATGTNAAACACGTTGTTTGTTGTATATTCCAAGCTTCTCTGCTCCATGATAATTAAATGGTATGGTGTTGTTACAAATTAACGCACATATTCATTAATCTAGGCTAATTGTCATGTTCTAATAGAGGTAGAGTATATAAATTTTTTTAATCGCCCGTTTTTTTACTTCATTTTGTAGATATTTCTCTACAAATTTTTCGACTTTTAAATTTTAAACCAATCATACTCCATTGCCCTAGTATTCTTATGAACGAAAGAAGCAAGGACGATATGAAGACTTCATAGAATATTTTAAATATTACTTAAGTAAAATGAAAATTTCACAAATGAAAATGGCAGAAAAAATTTATAAGTAGATACTTATACGTTTAAATAGCTAAATAGTATTAATAAAAATGCACATATTAGTGTAATTTGGAATGTCACTAAAAATATATCATCGAGAAATAGCTTGNCTTAAGTAAAATGAAAATTTCACAAATGAAAATGGCAGAAAAAATTTATAAGTAGATACTTATACGTTTAAATAGCTAAATAGTATTAATAAAAATGCACATATTAGTGTAATTTGGAATGTCACTAAAAATATAGCGTCGAGAAATAGCTCTGTCGATATTAAATCGATATTAAATGTTCTGTCGATATTAAATTATTACTTTTCATTTATTAAATTATTGTTTTTGTCTTTAATTTTATTAAGCATCTGTATATAATGATTGGATGTAATTTAGTGTATAAAATTTTGACAAACTGTGAATTTAACCTGTTGGTATCGTTCATAGCGGTAAGAGATCTCATATTACACATATTTGTATAAGGTATTGCATCAACATATAGTATGCCACTGGAAGGGCACGCGTGAGAGAATAAATGCGTATGCGACCGGCCCACGTTCGTGCAACGCCATTTCATTTTCTCATGCATGCCCTTAAAATGACAACCTGGCATATTACTCTGTATGTTGGTACAACATTCTATACTTTGCATTATTTTTGACAAATGTTTTTGAGGCCTTTCAAATCTAAAATCACTCTGTCGCCTTTCTGCTCTTATAAAGAAAACAATACCGTGATAATATGATCATTATGTAAACGTATTAACCCATATTGGATGCGTGATGTCATTGACGAGAAATGACACGTTGAGAAATATCGCGTGCTATTAGCAAGTAAAGAAATATTTGGATGAAGCAACATTTAAGATCGCTTCAAGGCATTTGTGAAAATACACAAACACTTTTTTTCTCCTTGTGATATTAATAAATAACCTTAAAAGATGTGTGAAATGAGANAAAAACTTACGATTTCTCAACTATTAAAAGGAGCCAGTAAAATATCCTCCCAGGTATCAAATTCGAAGTTATTCTTGATTTTCATACATTTTTACAAGTTTAATATGTACGTTGCACATTACAGCTGCACAATGAAGTACATAATAACGTAAGAGAGCGCAAAAAACATTTTCTTTTCAATACGCCACGTTTCATGCATATAATCTAACAAACGCT
>NW_014554876.1:3228-4230 GCF_001313825.1 Dinoponera quadriceps | reverse complement strand
GACGCGCCCTGTATATACCAGGTGTATGCATAAGTTTTTTCTGGTTTTTTGGTAAAAAAAGAACATGTAATTTTCAAGAGAAACTAATTATTTTTATTCAAAATATTGGCCATCGGCTTCTACACATTTCGCCAACTTTCAGGTAATTTATTAATACCATGCCAGAAAAACTGCTTGTCTTTTGCGGCAACCCATTCGTCGAGCCATTTTCCAACTTCCTCGAAATTGCTGAAGTGCTGCTCTGCGAACGCGTGCCCCATTGATGCGAAGAGGTGATAGTCAGATGGCGCCAGGTCTGGGGAGTACGGCGGGTGCGGAAGGATGTCCCATCCAAGCGATTTCAAGGTGTCTTTCACTGGTTTTGCTGTGTGAGACGGCGCATTGCCGTGTAATAAAATCACTTTGCCATGTCTTCTGGCCCATTCCGGTCGTCTTTCGATTAATGCGTGGTTTAAATTAATCATATGTTTGCGATAGCGTTGTGTTTAACGGTTTCGCCGGGCTTCAAAAGTTCATAATACACAATATCGCTCTGGTCCCACCAGACACAGATTATGGTCTTCTTGTCGAAGCGATTTGGCCTTGGTGTTGATAGACCGGTTTCGCCAGGTGAAAGCCACGATTTTTTCCGCTTCGGGTTTTCAAAATAAATCCATTTTTCGTCACCCTTCACAATTCGATACAAAAATGATTCCCTTTCGTGGCGTTGAAGCAGCATTTCACAAGTGACTTTGCGATTTTTCATTTGACTTTCTTTCAAATTGAGTGGGACCCATTTACCGAGTTATTGATCTTTCCCATTGCTCGTAAACGTCTGCAGATTGTTTCTTGTGATACATGTAATGCTTCTGCTAATTGCAGTTGAGTTTGAGTTGGGTCATTATTCAATAACTCCTGCAATTGCTCGTCTTTGCATTTTTGTTGTCTACCAGAGCGCTCACTGTCTTTCACATTGAAATCACCATTTTTTAATTGTCGAAACCATGTCTCACATGTTCTAAT
>NW_014554876.1:0-3085 GCF_001313825.1 Dinoponera quadriceps | reverse complement strand
TTTTGGCGGACTCAACTTGTGTGTGTTTGTAGTTTTAAATGTTAGACGAACAAAATGACGTATGCGTCAAATTAATACGCTGCATACTTTTCGCTGGCGCCATCTCTTAGTTAAACTGGAAAAAACTTATGCATACACCTGGTATAGGTAGTGATCAAGAGAGAGAGAGAGAGAGCGAGGTTCCGTCCAAGCTGTCGCTCGATACAATTTTCCGAAAAATTATTCGAGGAAAACAAGCGGGAAGTAACGTTTTATTATGCACTCGCCGTAGGGCGTCGTGAAGAAGACAGTATTACGCAACTTGATGTCACGCCCCTGGGAAAGACGCGAGGATTTGTTTACATCGCGCGCGCGCGGGAAATTGAAGCTTTCGGAAATGGATCGCGCATCCACGTCCGACAGTGAGACGGTGTACCGCGAACAAAACGCCGTCGTCGGGGAGAACGGGCGAACGCTTTCTCCTTAATGCAGGTGAAATTGTATCCCTCNGATTTGTTTACATCGCGCGCGCGCGGGAAATTGAAGCTTTCGGAAATGGATCGCGCATCCACGTCCGACAGTGAGACGGTGTACCGCGAACAAAACGCCGTCGTCGGGGAGAACGGGCGAACGCTTTCTCCTTAATGCGGGTGAAATTGTATCCCTTGGTTCGGTGGCAAATCTAAGTATTATGCCGAGTAACGCGAATGCGCGGCGCTGCGCATGATTGTCGATGTTTATCGATGCGAGCCATCATTTGGGTAAGGCGAAAGTATTTTTACGCAATGAGACGAGAGTGCCTCGATATTTCATATCGGGAGTGTATGTGCGTGTGAGCCTCGCGACTAGGCATCTTTTGAAGCCGGTTTTATCGTAGAACAATCGTTCTTCCGAATAATCGCGAACGTGCCTAACGATCGTGGACGGGGTTCGCACACACGAGGCACGCCACCTTGCGATCGGTAACAAAACAGCGACATAATAACCGGACCGCAACAATACCGGGCGACAATGCAGCACCACCAACACAGCCGTGAACCAAATCCATTTTCTGTACTTCTCTTGTTCTCCTTCTATCCCCTACACTTCCACGACGAGGCGCACAGGGTACCGGCAGAGAAGAACCTGGGAGGGGTGGCGGATAACGGGGGTGGATGGCGAATCCGCGATATATCGACCTCGTAGAACAACATTACTTAACCTGCGCGCGCTCGCGCGAGAGTTGTTCCTCGAGCGGGAACCGATCGTAGAAATCTGTCTCTCTGTGTCAGGAAAAAATCGTTACGCGCGATTTCTTCGCCTCTCTGATCCTTCTGCAAATCTTAAATGTAACTATTGTTGTTAGATCTTACTTGTTTTCGAGNAATCCGCGATATATCGACCTCGTAGAACAACATTACTTAACCTGCGCGCGCTCGCGCGAGAGTTGTTCCTCGAGCGGGAACCGATCGTAGAAATCTGTCTCTCTGCGTCAGGAAAGAATCGTTACGCGCGATTTCTTCGTCTCTCTGATCCTTCTGCAAATCTTAAATGTAACTATTGTTGTTAGATCTTACTTGTTTTCGAGCCTCCTTCGAGATTTGAACATGAAGATGTTACAGCAATATATAAAGTAGTTATTACGCTCTAACACCCAGTTGTTTTGAGTAGAATTTTAGAAAAACGCAAGCAGCGCGCATTAAGCTCACGATGAAATGCGATAGCAAATTTTATTCTGCCGTAGCAAATAGATTAGTATACAAGTCNCATGAAGATGTTACAGCAATATATAAAGTAGTTATTACGCTCTAACACCCAGTTGTTTTGAGTAGAATTTTAGAAAAACGCAAGCAGCGCGCATTAAGCTCACGATGAAATGCGATAGCAAATTTTATTCTGCAGTAGCAAATAGATCAGTATACAAGTTCGAAACATTCGCGAATATGTTCTAAGTATTATATACTGATTTATTTACTATGATAGCTTAAATTTGTCACTTTTCTCTGGGCAGTAAGCATCAGTTAATCACGTTTGAAAATGATCGAGAATAAAAGACTATCATGTTAAAATTTTGATCGATATGTTTACTGCTCGAGTCTTGCTCAGAAAAAGTTTTTCTGTGTGCCATGTCATTGACAGCCGCTCGTGTACCGACTTTCACGTGTATGACAACTGCGGTGGATACGCGCGCATACTCAAAGATGATTGTATTCTCGCAACTGTAAAATTTTATTAACCGTTTGTGACTGCTTGCTCGTGTTACACAGCCATTTCTGCTTTCGATGCCGCTGGGCTCTTCCTCACACACTTGGTGAAGTTTTTCCTTCGCTTCCTTGCATTGCGTTGTTGCGTCTCCCGCGCGTTTCTCTTCTTCTCTAGACGTTACGCTGCAGCGAGCTCATTTCGCGCTCGTCGTCCTTCTCTCGCAAAATTGAACGTCGGCGTGCGCGTATCCTCGGGACACATTTTTCCACGGGAAAAGGACGTTAACACGTGAAACTTTGACTTTTCTTTGTAGTTTTTTCAGTCGCGCCCTTTCTCGCTTTCTATCGTTCGCTTCTATCGTTCGATGCATCGGCGCATCCGCCTCTCGATTGTCAAAAGCATTACAGCGACGATCGGAGTGCTCTCGGAAGAAAGTTCGCTAGAAAGCAACAAGGTAAAACTTTAAAAGGTTTCTGTTACTCTCGTTNAACTGGAATTAGAATCGAGCGGGCTCGCACGTTGTCTGAACGTCTCGTAGTCTCGTCGAAAGTTAAGTATTATAATGCGATTTTCATTTCATTTTTTTATTTCATGAAATTTTCCGGAAATTTGAAGATCGTTAATTTTTGAAAAATCAGTTAATTAATCGTGCTATTTCATATGGAACAAGTCTCGGTTCTACGATGCCACGGAATGATGATCAGAATTTTTAACGCGACTGAAAACATTCTCCTGAATATTCGAATACGTTAAAACTTGATTGAGATATCTGAGTAGAAAAGACTGAACAGGAACCTTACAGGAATTTTTTTGTTCCTACCGAACGTTTTTCTTTTCCGAAAATAGAAATTCATTTACAGGACACCGAATTATTTTCTGTATGCGTGTCTTGCAAAGAAGCTTGGTGAAGTTTTGACATTTT
>NW_014554875.1:0-424 GCF_001313825.1 Dinoponera quadriceps | reverse complement strand
CTATTGAGCCTAGATGATCGACAGATATTTCACGACTTTGTTGCAATAACACATTAATTATTTCTTCCTCTGTATCTATTTCTGGAATAACATCGTGAGGTTGCGTAACGGTCCCATTCGTCTTTTGTCGTGTTTTCCCTCTCAAGTCAGTATGTTGAGGTTCTGTTAACGAATTGTGCAATGATGATGATGCGACATTTAATCGTTTTCTTTTTTTCGTCGAATATGCAGAAATCGGTGTGGTGAATATATCATCATCGTTATAATTTTCATTATTTTTATTATTTTTTTTATCACCATCATTGTTAATTGTATTGTTTGAAATAATATTCGGTTTGGTTGTTCGACAATTCGTTTTAATGGTTCAACGATCAATTCATATTTTTTTTTCCAATGTAATATCCTCTTCCCTGGTACCGCTTTT
>NW_014554874.1:6943-14865 GCF_001313825.1 Dinoponera quadriceps | reverse complement strand
AGCAATAAGTCATTATTTTCTTCTATTGTTTCTTCGAGGCTTTTCATGTATCCTATTGTTTTATTCAAAATTTGTAATTGGTTTGCCATCGTATGTTTTAGAGTTTCTTAGTTATTTTCTAGTAGACTTAGTTGTTCACTTATTATTTTTTCGTCGTTTGTGTCCATTACTCCAAAAAGGGTTTTTGCTTTAAAGCCTACTCCGTCAATTATGCCTCGTCGTAAGTTAGGGGTTTTTTTATATATATTGTTTATACTATTTATTGTTCTGTGTACTCGTTCTAGATTTTTTCTGTAATGGTGTGCAAGTTTGTACATGAGCGCGAAGAGCGGCACGCTAACATTGTTTGATGCAGATAATTTTTTATTTGGTTATAGCGATGGTCTAAGGATTCGATGTCCAGTTTGATCACCATCTTCCAGGTTGCGGCTAACTGGTGAAGTTGTCCCAGTTTATCAAAATATAGCCCTGGTGTGTCTCGAAATTCCTGTAGTATGTAGGGCTTTTCTTGAAGCTCGCTTGTTGTGTACATAATGTTACTGGCCATGGCCATCCTGCAATTCAAATAGCGAAGGGAGTATGTGAAGTGTGTCGTGCTTTCTTTTTATCTTTATTCGTCTTCGTAGTCGTATTTCGCTTGTATGCGATACCCGGCCAAAGTTATGGTTTCATGATTTCTTTTAGCGTCACCATTTTTCAATCGTATGTCACGGTGTTTCCGAGTGGTTTTTAGAGCGGCTCTTCAGTAGTTCGCTGTCATTCAAAATGTGCGGTCCTTGTTGTCCGGGCAGAAAGAAGGAAGTAGTAGTATATCATTTTGTTGGGCCCCATCCCCCTTTTTTTGTGTGTGTTACTATTTTGATTTTGATTTTCCCTTATTTATGTGTTATGTGTTCGGTGGTTGATTTTTGGCACATTTTAGATTAGCTATGCTTGTGGCGAAGTGGTGCCAGGGTGGACCCCCAAGTTTTTTTCTTGTTACGGCTTCCTATAGCTATTATATTTCCCATATTGGTTGGCGAAGGTTTCCAGCCTGTGGGTCCGCTGCGTCGGGCGAGTCCCTCAATGCAGGAGTTCTTCCGCCTGGCGAGGACGAATATTCGCCTCGTAGAGCGCGGCGGCGGCCAGGGGGAGCGCGAGCAGGACGGTAGTACCGTATGTACGAGGTCTGGCTATTAAATAACTAGGCTGCTTATGAAAGAGTTTTATTTTTAAAATTATTCTACAATTGAATGCTCCCCTTCAATGTACTCCCCTCCCCTTGCCACACACCGTTCCATTCGTTTCTTCCATTGGTCAAAGCAATGTTGGAAGTCTTCTTCATTAAGTGTATTTACGAGCTCCGCCGATTTTCACTTCACCTCTTCCATCGACTCGAACCAGGTTTTTTTTAAGTCAGACTTGATCTTTGGAAACAGCAAAAAGTCACAAGGTGCTAAATCAGGCTAGTCGGCGCATGTTCGAACACTGGAGTGCCTCTAGCGGCTAAATAACGCTTCACAGACAGTGCGTTATGGGCAGGTGCATTGTCCTGGTGCAAGATCCACGACTTGTTTTTCCAAATCTCCGGCCGTTTCTTACGAACTCGCTCTCGCAGTGTTGCCATAACTTTCAAATAGTAAATTTGGTTTACAGTTTGACCCTCTGGAACCCATTCAGTCATTACGATGCCGTTGATGTCGAAAAAAGGCGGAGTTGAAACAGAGACAGGTCGACCTGGGCGTTGGTCATCTTCTGTGCTCTCTCGGTCTTCAGAAAACCGTTTATACCATTTGAAAACACGCGCACGAGATAGAGAATTCTCACCATAGGCCTCTTTCAACAAGTTATAGCACACAGTCGGAGTTTTTTTTAATTTAACGAGAAGTTTCACATTCATCCGTTGCTCGTGTTTTTCACACATTGTTATCGGCACGAGAAAAAACACGTTCGTTTCTAACCTCTATAGAAAAAATACTACTTCAGCGACAAAAACGAGTTTTCGTACTAGAATAGTAGATACTTCCACCTATCCAACGCTGCATTCGTTTCCCCCCCTTCCCCTCTAGGACGAATTCTGCGCGTGCAGTTTCGTTACTTAATAGCCAGACTTCGTATTCGTTGATAATACTGTTATCAAACCGAGAGGCATTCGCGTTCGCACAGTTCTGCATCTCTCTTTCTCTTTCTCTTGTACTCTGTGATAATTACTTCCGCGGAACTTATCAGAAGCCGAGAGGTTTCTGTGCAAAATTCTCCCCGATAGACCGTAGTCGGCACGAATCCGCACGGTTCGTTCACAGTTTTATATGCAAATCCTCTTTTTTCTTCTATTTGCTTATCTTTCTGCGTCATCNTGGTGACATTTTCCACTCGGAGCGCTAACAGGCACAAACGTATGCCAGCTTTGATACCAAGTCGCCTCGCATGAATGCGTATATATTGTTACTTCCTGGTGATCCCGCAACTCACACATCACCCTTTTCTTAACTTCTCATTTCCTTCTTTCTTTTCCTTTTTTCGCTTTTCCGGCATTTCTTCTCTTTCCACCCCGGTAGTGGCCTGTTGACAACGTACTGGGGCCGGATCAGCTTCTAAAAATAATTTGTATTATTAGTATGTAAAAACTTAGGACCGTATTATTATTATCCACAACGTAAAAGTAAACACATCAAACCTAACTCCACCTGTTAAAAGAGGCTCATGCTCCAAGACGTATCGGGCACAGGAGCGCCGCGACGCACCGAGAGCACCAACTTCGCCGGGCCCCATTGCTTAATACACACGCTATTCCGGACCCGTTACCGCGATCGGTCACGCTCAAGACTCGTTATATCTCCCCCTCTCCCTTCCCGAACCACGGGCCCAGCTTAACTTAATAATAGCGCAAGGGAAGTACGGAAAGGAAGACGCGGAAAAAAATAAACTGAAGATAGCTTTTTTTTCTTTCTCTTCTCCTTCACTTCTTTATTTATTTTTCTTCCTCTTCTTTCCATCCTCTTTTCTTCTTGTTCTTTTTCTTTTTCTTCTTTCTCTCCTTCTTCTTTTACTACTACATCTTATTTGCACCAAGTAACTTGCAAAACCCGAAAGTGTACAAAGGCCAGTCCAATCTTCTTCCCTGATGGCTCAAAATTGCTGAGCATCCCTCCAGGAGTTGCGCCGTCCCCTCGCCAGATCCACCTTCTTCTATTTTGTCCTTATTCCCGGTACCCAGCAAGTTCTTTTATACATCTATAGAAAATTATAAGCTGAATATAATTAACTGGGGAATGTGCTACCTTCTTCATAATCTTAATACACTTACCCTCGCCAGCTATTCGAAAGCCTTCCTGTCCACTCTTACTTGTATAATTTTCATTTAAAAAAAATATAATTTTTTCTCTTCTTATTCTTTCATTCTTCACCGCTCTTCTTGCTTAGTCTCTTTTACTCCCTAGCTGTCAAGCGTTTACTGCTGTCTAAACCGAATCACGTAACCCATCCTTCAGGGAAGCTGCGTTAGCAGTAACCTGAAGCTATCCGATAAGTGGGACGTCAAAACACACACACACACACATACACACACACACACACACACAGAATAAAGTTCTTCACCGTCTATCTAAATTAACCGAAAGTCCAGGTCCGGTGTCACTTTATTCCTCATCTTCTAAATTTATGTTACCATGTGCAAAATTTTACCGCCCCGTGAGAACGGATGTGCATTAACCGTTCCTCATCTTATTTCAGCAAAGTTAAGAACACCATGGAACACCACGTCCGCTAGTGTTCTCACCGAAAATGCTGACATCGCGATTGCAGGAAGAAAGGAGACAGACACGAATTTATAAATGAGAACCTCTTCTTTGTTTTAAATTTTTGTTGGGAGTCTATCCTGTGCAGCCGCAAGTTATTTCCTATTATCAACTCAGTCCTCGCGACTCCTCAAGTTAATCTTTTCTCTAAGTTTTATAAATGCGCCTATGTTTTTTAGTTGATCATTTCAAATAGTCTCAAGCTGGCTGACTCTCTTTTTCTTCTCCTAAGGCGATGCACTTACTTCACCCTATTACTATTTCGGATTAACCGACGTCGAACGTAAGTTACCAGTATATTATTATTATAATAAAAACCAATATCCTTTAATCAATACGATCCTGCTGCAAAACGTATTTCATTTCTTCGTGACATAGCGAGAAAACTGTTGCTATCTCAGCGTTGTTACGTCCTGCGTGCCATAGGGACAATGAAAGTTTTTTTCTTTTTTTTTGATTGGGAACAGACACATTTGGGCAAGCGATACTCGGAAATATAAACTATAACGTGACATAGCCGAAAAGGCCAACCTGATGTGGAAACGTTGGCTCGTCGATCAATCTTCGATCATTTATAAAATCACGACAACGCGCCACCAGATACGTCAGGTGTTTCCTAACGTGTTTATTCTACGAATAACATAAAGCAAAACACAGCGACTCTCCTTCCGCCTTCACGTGCGCTCTTTATAAGGTACATAGCTTAAGCGGTCAACCAGAGGTTGAAATATTAGCCCGTCGATAAAATTTAGGTCCAAAGGCTATTTATGAAATCCCGAATTTCAAGTGTTTTCCAAACCGTCTGTTGTACAAATTGCATTGAGAAACTTTCAAATCCTCCACATTTCTTTCCCACAAAAATTGTCTTCATTGGCAATCGTCATCTGCTGCTCCCAAAATTCGTCGTATGAAAACCCTGCTCTCTTGCCGCTGCAACAATTCTGACTAACTCTCCGTAACATCTGGAATTAGTCTCGTAGCAAATAATCTCTCTAAATACCCCACGGTATTTTTTTAGTAGATTTTGCTAAATGTTGATATCTCTCAGCTTGACACTTCGGCATAGTGCTACGATCCTGTCGNTTTCAAGTGTTTTCCAAACCGTCTGTTGTACAAATTGCATTGAGAAACTTTCAAATCCTCCACATTTCTTTCCCACAAAAATTGTCTTCATTGGCAATCGTCATCTGCTGCTCCCAAAATTCGTCGTATGAAAACCCTGCTCTCTTGCCGCTGCAACAATTCTGACTAACTCTCCGTAACATCTGGAATTAGTCTCGTAGCAAATAATCTCTCTAAATACCCCACGGTATTTTTTTAGTAGATTTTGCTAAATGTTGATATCTCTCAGCTTGACACTTCGGCATAGTGCTACGATCCTGTCGTCCAGCCAATTCAGCTACAAACTGAGTCACGAGACGACAGCTCGAAGTAGCCCTCAGAGATTTCAGAAATCCTCTACACCTCGATTAACACGTACTCAGCACAATTAACATTTGTTTTACTCTACCTCTCATCTTTCCTTTTATTAGCTTCCCTCACTGTCACAGTGAACACGGCGTGGAGAGAACAGGCGTCTGGCCTTTACATTGGCTATTAGATATCTCCACGTGGCCAGCGACGATATGCTAGCAGAACACCTTAGGTGTATTACTGAGTTATTATCGTCACAGGAGAATACACCTTCACCGACACACCGTTCTTCACTGGCTCCTTTTTATTCACCCAACCATCTCCCTTCTTCTCCTCACCCACCAAGTATCTCAATTCCGACACTTGATTCTCCCTATTGTTCACCCCCACGGTCTCCGTAAAATACACCTCCTATTTCACCTGGACTACCGTGATAGCTCAGTCCACCTTCTTGTTCCCCGTCACCTAGACTACGCACCCCAGATTTGTTTCTAGCCCCATCCAACTCTTCTACTTCTTTAACAAATCCATCTACTTCTAACTCATTAATTGCCCCTTAAAATTCCACATGCGCACTTACACATATATATCCGATTAAGTGAACCATTCTTACAGACAAAATGTATATTTTAGTATAACTTTCGTATTGTTGTATTTTGTAAACTTACCTCGTTATTCTGTTGTTATTTTAACCTCTTAGGCACTGAGCATCACTATAGTGGCGTTCGCGGATATCATCTTTCTGTACGGCGCACCACTATAGTGGCTTTCCCGGATGCCATTTCTCGAAACAACGCGGTACCATAATGGCCCACTCTACTGGCACATTCGCTCACCGTTTGAATAAAGTAATCGTTTTCACATATTGTTTCGCATTTGTTATGCGTTTATGCGACAGATATTTCCCATCCCACTGTAAGTCTAACAAATCTAAAAAGACGCTACAAATTTGTGTTGTATGTTCAAAAAACGATAAAAGACGACGATCGTGCTACGAATGTGAAGATTGTGATGTTGGTCTTTGTGTTGTACCGTGTTTTAAGACGTACCATACTGAAATGTACTATTAATTATTAGAATAAATTGTTAAAGTTAAAATGCGCGTTAAAATCATATCTTAATTAAAAAAAATTTTTTAAATGAATATTTTTATAAATACTAATGAAAAATTATAATTTAATCATCAAACACTTCATTCCAATGGACTCATGTAAAGAACAGCATTATCCGTCACACATTGCAGTGCCGTATCATTTATACGTAATTCGCGTTGAACTCTGCCGTACCGAGAAACAGCCCCGCGTAAAGTTCCGCCGTGCCTAAGAGGTTAATAATCTCCGAGATTGTCAGTCAATTTAAATCTTATTTAATTTAAAATTTTTGCGCCTTCACAACCGTTTCCCTAATTATTTCCCTCGCGGTTCTATCCCAGGTAAAGGGTTTCAGTACCTTCACCTAAATTAGGACCATCCTGCGTACGTCTTCGTCGAAGAAAAGTGATCCTTCCGGTCTCTGACCTACATCGCCGGCATATAGTTACGTTTGGGACTCGTGTTCGTGAGTGAGGTCGTTGCGTTCTTTTCCAGGACATAGCAGCCATGTTGAAATTGGAGGATCGTCCGGGATGATAAGAGTGGTAATTGGAAAAGGTTAAGAATACGCGATCCATTATTAATAAGGGCAAAATCAAAATGGCTTATCGGAAGACCCTTCCGTCCGATCTTCGTAGACCACGCGAAAAATTAATAACATTTACACCATCCATGTCACATCCGCCAGCCTCTGTACCATTTAATTTTGAATCTCCAGATGTACGACAGATTCTGAATGATAGTCCATTGTCCGCAAGTGCATTCGGATTAGGTGTCCCACCTCAAAGCATTAATATACTTCCGTTCCCCACTAAGGCAAGAATCACCGAAGAATATCCCAATTTACTGGAAGATAGCTTCAACGTTAAACCGACGCGATATATAACATTTAATATATTTGAATATTCTTTCCGTTTAGCAGTTATTGAAACTGGAATTGAACAAACTATTGATAAAATTAACTCTAAAACCAACGATATGAATATCGTAGAAGCATTGAAATAAAAAAAATCAATAGGATCTCAAGTTAACAAAAAGTTTATTACCGATAATAGCAATATGAATAATACAACCGCTTCGTCTACCTTCCCGTCTATTAATTCATTCGCGACGCTAAGATAAGCTGTAGAAGCCGTTTATTTCTTTGTTGATCAGAATATATCCGTGAATAGCTTTATAAAAGGATGTGAATTAGCGAAAGCCATATTACCACCCGAAACTGAACCTTATTTTACGAAGTTCAAACACAACAGATTAACCGGAGAAGCACAAAGTTAATCTAAGATCCGAGACCAAGATTTTATTTGAATCAACCAATTAAGTAAATATTTAAAAAGTATTTTTGGATCCTCAAAACTTCGTAACAATTGCAAACCGAATTAGAGCGTATGTACCAAAAGGCTAGTGAACCAATACTTCCCTATACTATTAAAGTAAAAGCTACCGGTAGCGCATTTTAGAAGCCCATCGTATGGAAACTAATGGAACTATACATCAAATATATAAATCAAACTTAGAAAAAGAAATGAGTCATAGCTTTATTACAGGATTAACGACCGAAGTAGAGAAATGAATACCTAGAAACTTAGATGTAACCGCTACGGTAAATGGGGCTTAAAAATCGAGAAGGAATTAGAGGAAA
>NW_014554874.1:6030-6895 GCF_001313825.1 Dinoponera quadriceps | reverse complement strand
GAAATTCTTTATTTTCCAAAAATTCTTGTCAGATTTGTCGAAAACTTGACCACACTGTGGAAAAATGTCAGTTGTATCTAAAATACAGTAACTACTAACCTAGATAATAAGATTTTGATAGTCAAATTTGTAAATAATATAGTGCTGTCAAATGTCGATTGAAAGACCTTACTATTAGAAATCACGTAAAAATTGTTTCAAATATTGTAGTCAAATGCAATCTTTCCTAAATCTGGCCACATAGCGCAAAATTGTTAGTTAAATAATCAACTCAGTATTATTTGCTAAAATTGTCAAAGATACGGCCAAAGTTCTCGCGAATGTATAAATAGTTCATTCACCAATAATAATGTCGTTTGTCAAATGTGTAATAAAACTGGTCATGATGCAAAAAATTGCTACTCTAATAATAACCGTAATTCTGCGTTTAAAAATGAAATTTGTCAATGGTGCAATCGACGCGGACAATGGCATCTCAATGTCAAGAAAGACAAAATATAAACACAAATCGGTCTAATAATAATGTTCAACTCACCTGTCAATTGTGTAAAAATATAGGCAATAAAGCTAGGGAATGTCGCGGAAATCAATCAGAACAGTTTAAATCGACCAGTCGAAAATCCGTCACCTCCACCAAACCTATGTGGATATTGTAAGGCAACAGATCATTTGATAGAAAATTGTGTTTTGTGGCTAGAAAATAACCGTCGAAAGTAGAAAAACTATTCGGGACCAGCGATTACGGGCTCGAATTAAGGTGCCAATGGACAAGGGACTCCAGTAATGACGGCTCAGACCGAAAGTTTTTCGATGGAATTTCTACATCCAGTAACAATCAATTTGAATAAGGAAAGTTGTGTTCCCA
>NW_014554874.1:5021-5936 GCF_001313825.1 Dinoponera quadriceps | reverse complement strand
CAGGATACCAAAACTTAAAAAAATAGATTCTAACCAAGTATTAAAATTAAATGGAATTAATTTGCATCATGTGTATACTGTGGACAAAGTAACGAAAATTATTTTGGATATTACTACTAATTTCCACGTAACAATTATCTTATTCAAACTAGTGGAATACTGGGTAACGATTTTTTCCTATTGACCCGGGATAGAATTGATTATTCAACAGGACATTTAGAGATTCAAAATACAAGAATTTCTTTTTATTTTTCCGAATCCATAATAGTACCCGTGCACTTAAAATCCTTGTTCTACATGCGCATAGGGAACTCGCACATTAAAGAAGAATACGTGCTTAAAATAACCATCGGTAAAGAGGTAGAAATAGAAGCAAAAACAGTAATAAAAAATGAAAGTGATAAAGCTTACATGTATGATATTAACTCTTTGGATACGGAAGTATAAATATTAATACGAACTGTAAATGTATAACCAGCATATACTAAGGATAATGAGGAGAAAAACTATATTATGGATAATAATAATGTTGTAAGCACAACGATAATCATAAACGAAGGCCACGATTCAAATTACTGAACGTCACTTTGCGGAAATGCAACCCTGCATTCATAAGACATGTCGATGACCGTGAACAAAGGCCACGGCTCGAATTACAGAACGTCGCTTTGCGGAAATGCAACCCCGCATTCTGGCAAAGGAAATATCAAAATCAGGATGGACAGCGTCCACACTCATATGGCGCTGACACATCCAAATCGTCCCCCTTGATTAAGACATAGGAAGAGGATAAAATTGGACGTAAGACCGGCGCGAGCGCGACTCTAACTTTCAACTCTCGAGCACCGACGCGCTGTCGGACGCACACGTAAAATTGTATCGGGCAATCAAGTAATAAACGACCAGTTCAGTTTT
>NW_014554874.1:0-4815 GCF_001313825.1 Dinoponera quadriceps | reverse complement strand
CTCTCGAGCACCGACACGCTGTCGGACGCACACGTAAAATTGTATCGGGCAATCAAGTAATAAACGACCAGTTCAATTTTTATAAATCATAAGGCACTTTATTAAATGTCGCGCCTCACCACCTCCTTCCTACTCTACCGCGCTATGCCGGGCAACCCCACATTACCGCGACGTTTCGAACGCGCAATACATCTGGTGGCAGCGGTGGGATCTGCCCTCCAGCAACAGCCTGCAACAGAAAAAAAGAGAAGGGTTCTGTGAAAAAGCAATCGCAAGTAGCAGAGTGGTGAGCAACAAATCTTAAGACGATTAAACAAGGGGAACGGAAAACTACGTGGCAACCTAGAAGGAACGGACGTCGGAGCTACGACCACTTACACGGACCAACCACGATAGTAGAGGAGGCAACAACGCAGCTAAGGCAGCAAAAAACGACCTACCTCTACGCAGCGATCAGCGCCAAGCAACTCGACGCCGGACACATCAGAGCACCGATAACGAACCGTGCGAGAACGAGACAGCGCGACCCGTCGACATGCGTTCCGTCTTCCTAATGTAAGTCCTAATCTAATACACACAAGCGCACATACGTACACACACACACGCGAGAAACCAAGCCGTCCACGTGAATGTCTGAAGGTAGTAATATACCGCGTAACCCGTGCAAGAACCGATCCTGGCTGCACAGCGCACCTACAGCGTATATACTAAGACAGCCAGCTAAACGAATAATTCAGAATTTCGATAACTTAATAAATAGCACCGCGCAAAATATACAAGAAGGAATACAAGACGCGCTAAATGTACTCGAAGATTCAAACGAACAACAGCCCCCGATACACGTTGTAACAGAAGGCGAATTTCCATTTAATGAAATCAATAATAGTATATTGCCAGTAACTCCTCGCGTTAGGCGACAAAGAAACTTGCCGAGTCATAGTACCATAACTGACGTGTCAGAAAGAGGAGAATTCTCTTTAACTTCATACGACGATAGCGTTTTCAATCCGAGCGAAGTACTCGATAATTTAAATATGGACAGGCGTACAGAACAAGATGCACCTCATATTGACGGTCCCGCGATAGATGAGGAAATCGATAGATTACGCACCACCGTCGCGCAGCGTACAAACGGTAACATAGAGGAAAACCCCTTACCAAGAGGCAATAGGGGAACAGAACGTTACTCCCTAGTAGAAATCTTAATAGGTCAGATACAAAACTTCACTACACGCGTAGCCGCATTAGACAAGAAGGTTAACGCGGAAAAGTTCATTAACGTACAAAGGCCCACTGCAACAGGGCTCTGGAACAGAGACAGAATGTACGACCACATACCGACGCAAGACCCCTTCTCAGAAGATAGTCACGAGTTGAATTCATTTATACCTGACACTAATAGACAACGAATAAAAGAGGCTAAGGACTTGATACCGACTTTCGATGGCTCCAGTGAAGAGAATCTCAAAGAATTCTTACGCACCTGCAATTACGCCTACGCTTTGATACACCCTTCGGAAGAAATCGCGTTAACTATGGCAATAACTTGCACGAAACTAAAGAGATTGGCCATGACAGAAATGAAAACCGAGAAGTGACAACTTATCGACAATTAAAAGAAACACTAGAGGCTTGTTATTCGAGAAAGAGATCAATTACGCGGCTACAACGCGAATTTAATTTTTTACGGCAAAAGCCTGAAGAAGACGCGTGAGACTACGGAAATAGAGTTGATAGACTAGCAGCAGAATTATATGAGGCAGCCACCAAAGGTACATTGTACGCCCCTTCGGATAAAAGAGCCATACACGAATATATAAAGTCTCAAGCATTAATAAATTACCAACTCGGGTTAAACGAAAAACTGCAAACCATAGTACGATCCCGAGCTCCCGCTACGTTAGCCGAAGCAATTGTCGGAGCTATGGAGGAAGAAAAGGTTAAAGGACTAACGAGTCACTATAATCACCTGGAAACTGCATTCCCATATAACAGTCGCCCAACGACATATCCGCATACTAGAGAAAACGCTAGGCCCCCGACGTGTCAAAAATGCGGTAGAACAGGACACCTAGGGAAAGATTGTCGTACCAGCCATTACGCGAACCGACTTGCCCTACCAACAACCAGTGAACGCCCTCGCGTAAACACCATGGAATAATATTTCACACACTGTAAAAAGGTAGGACATACTCGCGACGAATGCTGGAAGCTGCATGGGAGGCCGGCCGAACGAGCCGCATCCCCCGACAGTCGCGAAGGGCGACAAAGTACAAATACCGCCTTAGCAGACAGATGAGGAATGAACCAAGGAGGCCCATCTAATGAAGGTAAAAACAAAAACGAGAGGCAAGAATGAGAAAATAAAACACAAAGTGCCCAAAAATTTCAAATCAATCAAGTAAGGAAAGCAAAGCAAACACACGGAGAATTAGACTTAGTAATACTCTCGATAAACGAGACCAGACGAGGAAAAATTTTGCTCTTATTGGATACCGGCTCGTCAATTAGTTTTGTAAAAGTACGAACGCTAAAAGCGGAAACTCCCGTAACTATAGACGAAGTAACGCTGACCGGAGTAACCGGACACCAAGCGAGTACGCTAGGCAAATTTAAAGCAACCATTAAAATAGGGAGAAAAGTCCTATAACATAAAATCTACGTGGTAAAAGATGATTTCCCGATCGAGTACGAGGGAATACTAGGAGTAGATTTCCTGCAGGCGCATAATGCGACCTGCGACTATAACAGCAGGAAACTGAAAATTTTGGGGAACAAATTGGGTTTGTTACTCCATCAAAAGCATCAGATACCTGCCCGAAGCGAAACAATAATAAAAGCCGCCACAAACGTTAATTCAATAGGAATCGTTACAGGTGAAGATAGAAAACCCGGAGTGTTTATAGGAAATGGCCTAGTAAAACCAAACAATTACACTTGTAGCGTGAGCATTATAAATACTATGGAGGATGTAGTCGAAATAGCCACCCCGTATGTAACCTTAGAGGATATGCCGCATATTAATGAAAAAGAGATAAATCTAATAAATAAATGGCAGCAAGATAAATACACAATGCAAACACGCATAGAAAAATTAAAGCAATAATTACGCCTACAGCATTTAAACAGTGAAGAGAAGAAAACAATACACGCAATTGGTGAGGATTTCAACGATGTATTCTCCCTCGAAAGAGACCATCTCACTCACATTACAGCGGTGGAGCATTTTATTGCTACTCGGGGTAACGTAACGCCGGTAAATGTAAGACCGTATCGTCTGCCCGAGAAGCATAAGCAAGAAGTAGATCGACAAGTACGAGATATGCTCGATGCTGACATCGTTCGTCCTAGCACCAGCCAATGGAATGCTCCCCTATTGGTAGTGCCTTAGAAAACCGACGCGACCGGAAAAACCAAATTGCGAGTCGTGATCGATTTCAGAAAATTTAATTATCTAATGGTTGGAGATTCTTTCCCGTTACCGAATATAAATGATATCCTAGACCAGCTTGGAAATGCAAAATATTTCACAACACTAGATTTAGCGTCAGGTTATCATCAGATTCCTATGGGTAAACTAGATAAAAAGAAAACAGTATTTTCAACACCCACAGGACATTTCGAGTTCAACCGAATGTCTTTCGGGTTAAAAATGCGTCCGCAACCTTTCAGCGGCTAATGAATACAGTACTAGCAGGATTACAAAGTATAAAATGCCTAGTATATTTAGACGATATCGTCATTTATGGGTCCAGCCTGGAGGACCATAACAAAAAATTGATCGCTGTGTTAAGAAGATTGCGCCAGATCAATCTAAAACTGCAGCCAGACAAATGCAACTTCCTACGGAAAAAAGTTACATACTTGGGGCACATAATTTCAGAAAAGGGAATTTTACCTGACCCCTCTAAATTAGAGGCAGTATACATGTTCCCAGTTCCGAAAATGGTCAAAGAGATACAATCATTTATAAGCCATTTATAGCGGGATATTACAGACGATTCATAGACAATTTTTCTAAGACAGCGCGCCCTCTAACAAAATTAAAAAAAAAAGGAAACACCCTTTGAATGGGGAAAAGAACAAGAAAATGCGTTCGACATATTAAAAGAAAAATTGACAACCGCTCCAGTACTGAAATATCCGGAATTCGACAAGGAATTTAATATCACTACCGACGCATCGGATTTCGCGATACGAGCCATACTATCACAAGGGCCGATAGGGAAAGATAACCTTATAGCTTACGCTAGGCGCGTATTATCACGCGCAGAACAAAATTACAGTACTGCTGAAAAGGAACTGCTAGCAATAGTATGGGCAGTGAAACATTTTGGCCCATATGTACCAGGTGTATACATAAGTTTTTTCCGGTTTAACTNAGCGAAAAGTACGCAGCGTATTAATTTGACACATACGTCATTTTGTTCGTCTGACATTTAAAACTACAAACACACACAAGTTGAGTCCGCCAAAAACTAACGTCTTTGTTTTATCGTTCAGTGATTATGTCGAGTTTTGTGCCTGAAAAAGAACATTTGCGGCAACCATTGCTTTCTTATTTAATCAAAAGAAAAAGGCTGTTGAAAGTCATCGTTTGCTGGTAAAAATATATGGTGAACACGCTCTATCGATTAGAACATGTGAGACATAGTTTCGACAATTTAAAAATGCTGATTTCAATTTGAAAGATAGTGAGCGCTCTGGTAGACCACAAAAATGCGAAGACGAGCAATTACAGGAGTTATTGGATGATGACCCAACTAAAACTCAACGGCAATTAGCAGAAGCATTACATGTATCACAAGAAACAAT
>NW_014554873.1:0-1596 GCF_001313825.1 Dinoponera quadriceps | reverse complement strand
AAAGGCGAGAGGGGCTTATATAGGAAGGATTTTTGGGGATGGCGGATGATGTGCGCAAATGAGAGGAGTTTTCGTGAAAACTGGAAACAGATATGGTGGAATAAGAAACGGATGATATCATGGAAGCGTTGAGAAATTCATGACCTAATTAATGGCGTATAATCACATTTTCATGATAACGCTTATCCAAATAACACCTATCTCCTGATAATTAAAAGAATTTGTTAATCCCATTGTACCCAGAATGTAATGAGACTATGCGCTTTACGTAAAGGCGGAAAGGATTACAGATATGTTGGGAAACCCACGCCGCGGTATAATCGGCGATTCATCGTGATTTTATCCCCTTCATGATAACGCTTGCCCAACGTCGGTCCGTTTCCCAATTATATATATAAAAAAAAGGAATCCGTACTTCACGAGATACCCAGAGCCTAACATTTGAATTAACAACACTTCACAAAAAAAACAAATTTTGCTGGAACAGCCAATTATTGGTTAATATATAACGAGAAAAAAACTTGTTTGAACAGCAGAAAATTTTGTTAACAATATTATTTGCTATTTACTATATATATATAAATAGGCAGCAAAATAATTTGATTGTGCCCAATAAATTTTATTGCTTACGCAATGATGTTTTGTTACAACAGCAAAATTATCTTTTCCGTGTAACAAATCTTTTTACTATCACTATGTTAATAAATAATTTGCTGTTCCAGCGAAACTTGTCTTCTCCATGAAAATTCGTGGCACCCTATAATTAGAATCGAAATTGGACCTATTGGGAGTACAAATTAGTTCGGTTCGTTTTCAAAAGATGACTCTGGCTGTTATGAATGTTTCATAGTGACAGTTGATTTCGGTGGTTTCAAAGAGGTTAGACATCTATCAATTATATTCAGTTTATATCGCTTTGAGTTTCATACAAAACCCCTGTTTTTTACTGTGTTGAATTTGTCAAATTTTGTGTTAACTAAGTAGCATTTGCGGGACATTTTAGTTTTCTGCTTTAATTAGAAGAAAAGTGCAGCTGAAGCGCATTAAAAGCTTGTAGAAGTTTATGGTAACAATGCTCCAACTGATAAGTCATGTAAGGAATGGTTTCGACGTTTCAAGAATGGTGATTTCAGCGTTGAAGACAAGCCTTTCTCTGGACAAGCAAAAGAATTCGAAGACAAAGAATTGGAGGCATTACTCGATGAAGATCCGAGTCAAACGCAAGAGGAACTTTCAGAATCATTGGGAGTTACGCAACAAGTTTCCGTATAATTGAAATCCATGGGAATGGAGCAAGCAAGCAAGGCAATCGGGTGCCTTATGTTAGCCGAGCATGATAACGCTCGGCCTCATGTCGCAAAAGTCATAAAAATTATTTGGAAACGCTCAAGTAGGATATTTTACCGCCCCCGCCGTATTCGCCGGACATTGCTCCTTCTGATTACTGGTTATTCCGACGGATGTAGCACGATTTGGCAGGTCACCGGTTCACTTCTTTTGCAGAAATCGAAAATTTGCTCCTAACTTGAATGGCCTCAAAAGACGAGACATTTTCTCGAGATGGAATGCAAAAATTGCCTGAGAGGTGGGAAAAAG
>NW_014554872.1:0-3367 GCF_001313825.1 Dinoponera quadriceps | reverse complement strand
ACGTTCGTTGTTGATTAACGCGTACATTACGATGCGCGATCTTTCTCTCCCTTTTGCGGTTAAAACGCAAATGAAGGGGAGAAAAAAATTACGCGGAGTTATTGGAGAATCGTAATCGTTCGTTGTATTCTTCTCTCTCTCTCTCTCTCTCTCTCTCTCTCTCTCTCTCTCTTTCTTACATTATTGTTTCCCCCTCTCCTGTTCTTCTTCTCCTCTCGTTGCGAAGGATTCGATTTGGATCAATCGAGCGAGCAGGTTTCATAATTGTTTTATCAAATTGTCTCGCGGGCAAGCGACACCTACGATCTGCAGGTCGAACTTACCGGTAGCCGTGATGAGTTTGACAAAATCGTTAAATTTGTAATAGAAATGATTTTTAACGAAGTATAAATTTCCGTCGGTATATCGAAATGCGGTCGTCATTCCGGTTGGTATTCCTGGAAATATCTCGTCGATTGAACGATGATTCATGATTCGTGTTGAACAATCGTCTATTTCCCCGACTATGTGATCGTTGTACACAATGAATCTCCGTCCTTTGTTAGTGTTTATTGCGGTATTGATTCTGGCTGTAGGTGGAAGACCGAAATCGTTGAATGAAAGTTTCCGAATCAATTTGTAACTAGGATATGACACTACGTATATGAAATTATCTGCAAATATCATAAGGTTGCCCGTGGGTTTCTGATATGCAGCCGTTAAGTGTGTGAAATTGTCAGGAAGAAATTGCATGTAATCTGATATTACGATCGGTTTTTATAGGTATTTTCGTTGATATTAATCGACCATATGTACTTTTTATATGCAATATACAGTCGATTGTTTATGATTAATATTACATCAAAATCTCGTAGGGCACACGAATCGTTATTGATATATTTTGTTGTTGTTGTTACAACAGCTGTAGTGGTGGGCGGTTGTAGTTGTAGAACCATGATAATTAGCACCATATAGATATCGAATATGAAGAATATCATCTAAGCTCAATCTAACGGGAAACTTTATTTCACCGGGCGTCATCGCAAACATAATCGAATCCTAGTGTTCGCTGTGATGCAAACCTAATGTGTGGCCGATTTCATGCGCGATCACGTATAACAGGCTGTGCGTGCGTAGAGAATTTTTACTAATATGAACATGCCACGATTCCGCTCTATCTACGTTCACTTCCGTGACGTAATCATCATCTCCGTTGGGAAAGGAAGTGTGAGCGAGTACACCACCGGGGCCGTCTAAAGGATTCGGACACATATCTGTAATTTTCTTGTCGATATCTGTGAAGGCCCTCGCGATACGATAACAGTATGTCGGGATTCAGAGATACGCGTTTAAAAGATAACGATGAATTTGCCGCCCACAGATCGAACGCGGCCTGCGTCACTTTCATAGTTTCCTTGTCGGCGAGATGAAAATTTCACGTGAGATGTTTCTTCGGCCGGATATTGTTTCTGCTTCGATCCGTTTGACCCGAAAGGTCTAAGAGGCCGCATCGCGGTTCGCGCATTTTGTCCAATGTGATTTTTTTCAGTTCACCCTGTCCGGGTATTTGATAATATTCTTGAAATAATCCGAGAGCGTGACGTAAGACTTGTTCCATATTTCTCGATGACATTGACAACGTGTCGGTTTTAAGATAGCCATATTTCCGTAAATATTTGAGCGCCACTTTCGCATCGTTGAATTCTCCCACGATTGTAACGATGCACCACATACCGACCGCGAATGCGAACGGATGCATCCGGAGTCAGGAAAAGATAAAACTACGATGAGATTACGGTGATGATAAATTTGACCCATTGACGGTGATTCGGACGACGGCCTTGAGGTTATTTTTAGCACGAGATAACGGTGATGATAAATTTCATCACTGACGATGAATCGGGCGACGGTCTTGTGGTTATTTTTAGCACATGCTATACGATGTGTGTGTGTGAGATAAATTATAGAGTAGGAATGTTTGGTATCCAAGAATTGTGCGAACTGTCCATTCCTAACCATTTCATATATATTTTGTCTCCACGTTTGCGTAAAATCTTTTCTATTAAATAAACATTTGGATCGGCGACTCGTTGTAATTCGTGTCCGTAAAAACCACCTGTTATCGCGTCACCGCAATAATCTTTCAGAAGATACGTTACAGGATTGGTCCGTTGTATCTTAGCGATGCGAAAGATTTCGGTGGACCAATTAGGTGTGTATCCTTTTTTGAACATCGTTTTGAATTTGCTCACACGCATCGGATCGTTGAGTCGAAATTTCGCTGGTGGGGCAATTTTTATACAATTGTATACTGTGGATAAGAGTTTTTTTAGCAATTACGGGTGTTACATCTATCGGTTGTGTATTAATTGTTCGATGTACGCGATGATTGTAATCCGATAATAAATGCGATAATATTTCGATCCATTTATATGAATCGTTAAGTGTAAAGGCTTTCCACATGTTGTTTTTCAATGTGCGATTGAATCTTTCCACCAATGAATCTTTCTACCGATGCTTTCATCACCGAATGCGTAGAATAATGATTTATATTATATATTTTTAACATTGTTTGCACAGCACTGTTGTGAAATTCCTTTCCTTCGTCCGTTTGTAAATTTTTCGGATGTCTATTTCGTAATATCGAAGATAATGCCGTAACCATTTCACTTCCGTTTTTATTTTTCAAAGGTAATGCCCACGCGTATTTACTTAATACATCGATTACAGTCAATATATAATTATATCCTTTGTCGCGCATACGAACGCATTTCAACTACATCCGCTTGCCAGAGATCGTCGTAATCACAAACCACAACGTGACGTCGTTGAAAATTTCCTCGCGCCGGTGCGTGTAATTCTTTAACGAGTTGTTGTTTTTCATAATTTATTTTTCTCTTATCCACTGTTTTATTTTTTTACATACACATTTGTCAAGATGTATTTTTTTTTAATCTATTTTTTCACTATTATTCTACACTGTTCTTCTTTTCTCGTTTTACTTATTCAATCACTTTTATTTCCTTAAGTACTTTGTTTATTTCTTCCCTCAGATCGAATAATTGTATTGTTGTTATTGTTGCATCGTCATTATTGTTATTTCTTTCTTTCGTTTTCGATTGTTTTATAACTTCTATTTCTTCACTTATTAGGTGTACAACTTTGCTCTCGCCGTTTTTTTTTAATTTGAGGCTTTATTGTAAAAAAATGGAGATAAAGTTATGACTCAAAGTATTGTCCATCACTGGCCACTACTTTCTCCCATCTTTTGGACAATGCACGAATCCCGTGTCGAAAAAACTGGTCATCTTTTGAGGTAATCTACGAATCTATCCATTTTCCTACTTCTTCATAAGACTGGAAGTGTTGGTCAGCCAGGCCGTGTGCC
>NW_014554871.1:0-1089 GCF_001313825.1 Dinoponera quadriceps | reverse complement strand
CCTCCGGTGAGGTGCGGCGGAGAGACACACGTTGTCTCTACATTTGCGGCGCGGTACGCGGAACGATATTCCGGGGCGTTCGCATGCCCCGGAGACGCAGAGCCCAACGACTAGAGTGGAGTGGCCGAGGTTGAGAACGCTCAACAGAGGCGGCGAACACACCACCCCAACTCGTGCCGATCCCCAAGTCTGCCGCGGGCAAGAGGGCCGGGAGCTCCCGGTAGAGACGGCGAACACACCGTCCCGAAATGGATGTTATTGTGAATCCGGTACCCGCGACTTCCACGGGAGAGACCGCGTACACACGACCTCGGACTTTCCGGATGATAGGATGTCGATTCGGCTGCGAACTCACAGCAGCGACGGCGTACGCACCATCGAGGTCTCTCGACCTGGGGATGGGATCCGGAGCAGCTTCTGATCTTCCGATCTCGGCTGACTCCGGTGGAATCAGGTCTCGATGGTACGGCGGAGCGGTCTTTTATACCGCTAAACCGCGGTTTTTCCGACACGTGCTTAACAACAACAACAAATGTTGTTACCTACATGTGCACGTGTCAGTTGGACATGTGCTCCGCGTGTGGATTTGTTTATTGGCGCTGAGCGCCGTTTCGCGGCCGACGGATGGTCGGCCGCGGTGCTCGCCGGGGGGGGGGGGGTGCATCGTTACATCCGTAACACCCTATGATCTTCTCAATCCTGCTGACTCCGGTGGAATTGCTCTCGATACTCCGGCAGATCGGGTTTTTATACCGCTTTTAGCCGGTGTTTTGCCGAGTAGCAGAGCGTTTGTTTTTATTTAGACGCGCACGTGATTACACATCATTATCGAGGTGTGACATATGCGCGCTTTGTGACGATTTATGTGACGCAAAGCGCCGGTAGCGACCCGACGTTTGGTCGGTCGGGTCGCAGGGAGGACTTCGGTGTAAATTCACCGTTACAAATCAATTACCATTAATAAAAGTTATGTACCAATTTGCAAAATTTACAATATTATATGAGGAATTAATTATTCTATATGAGCTTTTATTCAGCAATTAACCGGTGAACGATATGCCGGACAGTAGGAAAGAGAGGCCGGTTCTG
>NW_014554870.1:0-5162 GCF_001313825.1 Dinoponera quadriceps | reverse complement strand
CAGAAATCGCAGCAGCAGTCAGATCTCTGACAAATAACAAGGCGCCAGGTCTGGATCTCATCCAGGTCTCGGTACTGAAAGCCGCCTACGCGAAGGAAATCCCTGGTCAGTTCATTAGGCTTTTCAATGGGTGCCTTTAGTGGGGCGTCTTCCCCTTGATCCGGAAGGAGGGCTCGCTCAGAGTCTTCGTGAAAGGCAAGGGCAAGGACGTGGAGGACCCCAAATCCTACAGGCCGATCTATCTCCTCTCCGTAATAAGGAAACTCTTCGAGAAGCTTCTTCTGAAGCGACTCAACCAGACGTCACTCTCGCCTGGGGAGATCTCCGATCGGCAGTTCAGCTTTACACCCGGAAGGTCGACTGAGGACGCTGTCGTGGAGCTGCGACGGATGATCTCTGCCTCTGAACAGAGATACGTCTTTGCGCTGCTCTTTGACATCTCGGGTGCGTTTCACAACGTTTGGTGACTCTTCGTATTATCAGGATCTAGGGATAGGAACTGCCCTCTTAACATCTTCAAAGTGACTAGTTGACTACTTCCGGGGTAGGAAAGTTTCTCTCTCCTTTGGAGATACAACAGTCTCGAAGAAGGCCACAAGAGGTTGCCCGCAGGGCTCGGTGTTAGGTCCAACTTCTTGGAGCGTCATGTTTGACGGACTCCTTAGGGTTCTGGAAGCTAGAGTAGTGGATAAATTCTTAGCGTACGCGGATGATCTTCTCGTATTAGTCAGCGATGATTCCCGCAAAGAAATAGAAATAAAAGCACAGGAGGTAGTCGACGAAATAGGGAAATGGTGTAGCTTTGCCAAATTAGAGCTTTCGTCGCGAAAGACTGAAGTAATTGTTCTCAAGAGCGACCATGTTAAAAGGGCGCCAATAGGCAGACGGGGAGGATCGCGTTCCGGTCGTAAACGAAAAGCAGCCAAAAAGGTTAACCTCACGGGTAGGCCACCGACCATCCGATTAGAAAATAATAAGATACAATTTAAGAAATCAGTTAGGTACATTGGCATCCACATAGATAAAGGAATGGCTGTATCCACCTATTGCAAATACATCAGCGAAAATGTCGGTTCGCTTTTTAGTAAGCTAGGTAGGCAGGCGGGATGTAAATGGGGCCTGCGTTTCGGGGCACTCTCGGCTATATACCGGGGCGTGTTCGCATCGACGGTGGCATACGCTGCGGCATGGTGGACCGACCTGTGCACTAGGGGTGACCTGAAAGTCCTCAGGTCCCTGCAGCGCTGAGTGCTCATTTCGGTGACCGCCGCGTATCGCACGGCATCGACTGAGTCGTTTTGTGTGGCTGCGAACGCGGTTCCCGTTGACATCCTTTTCGTGGAATTCCGGGCGCGATTCGAAGTTAGAAAAGAGAGGAATGCCATGGTAGGTGATAGGATTGTTCCCTACGCAAGGAACTAAAAGGAGCTGTTAGTTCTCTTGAGGGTAGCGGTAACGGAAATGTGGCAGGACAGATGGTCTTCTTCTGTCAAAGGTCACATCAAACGTGCTTTCTTCGGCGATGTCGGTGCTAGGGTTGGTGCGTCTTGATTCAAACGCGACCACTATGTCACGCAAATGATCACCGGACATGGCAACTTCCAGAGGCGCCTCGCGGATCTGGGACTCGTAGACGGTGGGATGTGTGTTTACGGGGACGGCGAGGACACTGCGGCACATCACCTCCTCCACTGCCAGCTCTTCGAACAGCAGAGAGAGGCTCTGCGGGAATTCGTTCCGGTCGGGGCCTGGGAATGGCCGGCGGCAGCACCCTTCTTGGTGTCGTCTCTAGAAGCTTTCTCGGTCTTTGCCAACTTCTGGAAGAAGATCCTTTCGATAAAGGGAGGTTGTTGGTAGATTTCTGGAACAACTAGGCCGAGGGCTGTCGGAGACCTCGGTTATGGGGCCTCGTAAGCTTCGCGAGATCATCACACACCCGGGTTGTTAAGGCGTTGTTAGCTGGGTTCCTAGGTAGGGTTTAGCTTCCAAACTAAGCAGGTTCCCACCCGTTATCCAATGGTTGGCGAGCAGGATATTGTATCTTTGCATCCAGTCATATTCCATTTTATTTTGAACACCTAATCTTATTACTNTTCCATTTTATTTTGAACACCTAATCCTATTACCTGTACTAAGTATCAATAGAGTCAATAGGGTCAGAGCGTGTGTCCAGGATCGGGACACAAATGGGCAGGCCTCCCCGTGGTCCCCGTGGGCGTGGCACGTGCACAGGCTGCGTGGGGGCTAGCGATTTACCGCACTCTCCGCGCACGGTTGGAGAGTTAGGTGGCGCGTACGGTTACGGCCAAACTACCCATCCCGCGAATACGTCCGCAGGCGCTGCTGTATTTTTCTATAGCACGCTTTCTTGTCAGTCGTTGCCAAAGTTGGAAAGATAGAATAGATGTTTGGTAGCGTATAGCCTAAGGTCTGAGGTCGCATGTCGTGGCACGTTACGCGTGTCAGGACAAATACTAATCTGCGCCTTTCTTGTCCCCAGAGGCCGTAGCGCTATTCCTGCTCTTTTGCGGGCATGCCTGCGGTACGGGAATGACGACCTCGGGGTACCCAGTCAGATGCCGACTCGTGTTGCTACGCAATGCAGCAGCTTTTGAGGTTTTGAGTTTCTCCGTGGTCATTAGAATGATGGCAGAATCTTATAAATATGAGAGGGCTACAGCCCTCCGTGATTAGTACTTCGACTATGTTGTGGCATGAGGAAACTTCGGTTTCTGATGTTTAGTGAACACCCACTTTCGAACGACTTTCTGTTTCAAAGCCTGAAAGCGTGCGGGAGTACTACTCCCCTTGCGTAAAGGAATGACGACAGGACTTTTAACAGTTATGAGAGAGGCCAGGCTCTCAATGATTAAAAAGCCCTTTGAATACTACCTTGTCGTGGACATGAAGATGCTGCAGGCGGCTTCTCATGATGATGCGATTGTCGACGACATGGTAGGCATGAGGAGGCCGCACCTTCGGCCTTCGATGATCAAATGTCCAAGGGTGTTTACCTGCTAACGACTGTCACGTATTATGAAAACGCTCCGGCGGCCCATGTTTACACGAGACATCATATAGAGACGAAGGAAAAGCCCTGTCATTTCGGAGCAATTCGAAAGACATCCTGCGCTGCACCAATGGCGCATTCGCACTGACATCCGCTGGAAACCCGAAACGGTTAGCTAAAAAACTTAATTGTCGAGGCTAGGTCGGGCGGCTAACCCATTAACGGAAGTGAAGTCCGGCATTTGCGTAATCATAAGCTAGGATGAATCAAACATCCANTAACAACTGTCACGTATTATGAAAACGCTCCGGCGGCCCATGTTTACACGAGACATCATATAGAGACGAAGGAAAAGCCCTGTCATTTCGGAGCAATTCGAAAGACATCCTGCGCTGCACCAATGGCGCATTCGCACTGACATCCGCTAGAAACCCGAAACGGTTAGCTAAAAAACTTAATTGTCGAGGCTAGGTCGGGCGGCTAACCCATTAACGGAAGTGAAGTCCGGCATTTGCGTAATCATAAGCTAGGATGAATCAANATGATTAAATGTCCAAGAGTGTTCACCTGCTAACAACTGTCACGTATTATGAGAACGCTCCGGCGGCCCATGTTTACACGAGACATCATATAGAGACGAAGGAAAAGCCCTGTCATTTCGGAGCAATTCGAAAGGCATCCTGCGCTGCACCAATGGCGCATTCGCACTGACATCCGCTGGAAACCCGAAACGGTTAGCTAAAACACTTAATTGTCGAGGCTAGGTCGGGCGGCTAACCCATTAACGGAAGTGAAGTCCGGCATTTGCGTAATCATAAGCTAGGATGAATCAAACATCCACGGAAAAAGATTGGTAGACCACGGGGTCAGGGCACAAGCCTATCTTCCCCTACCGGAAGATACCCCGGCGTTGCGGTAGAAGGTGAATCGGTTCGCTTGGACGGGACTGGGTTCACCTTGGCCCGAATAGGTCGAGGTACAGTGGTCTTTGGGCCACCAATACTATGCCACTGGCGTCGTCGTGGCTGGCAGCCGGTGCTCACTGTGTGTCATCGAGCCGGTGGGTGTCTCCAACGGCTTCAATGTATAAGGACCCACGAGCTGTAACGGTGACCTAGACGTTAGTCGCGTATAGCCTAATGGCTGAGGTCGCAGGCCGCGGCATGCTACACTTGCTGTCGGCTCATACTACTGCGTCTTTCTTAGCGCAATGTGGCCATCCCGCTCTCTGTCGCAATCCGTCCGTCCGGGCGAAGATTTACCCATCTTTCCGCATGTCGCTCTAGCAGTTCCTTCCGAGCCTTTGCTCTCGTACGTCATTGGCTCCTTTTGTCCGGTGTCCTGGCCCGGGGTGTTCTTTACACTAAAAAAAAATCTATAGCATCCGCGGGTGGCATCTCGTGNATACTACTGCGTCTTTCTTAGCGCAATGTGGCCATCCCGCTGTCTGTCGCCATCCGTCCGTCCGGGTGAAGATTTATCCATCTTTCCGCGTGTCGTTCTAGCAGTTCCTTCCGAGCCTTTGCTCTCGTACGTCATTGACTCCTTTTGTCCGGTGTCCGGGGTGTTCTTTACACTAAAAAAAAATCTATAGCATCCGCGGGTCGCATCTCGTACACTAACGGTGCACAACAGTCAAAAATAATAATTTCGGTCGCCTTCTCTCATGAGAAGGCGCGAATTTCCGACTCCTCCTCGGCCAGGCTACGGCCTGAGTGAGGAGCAAAAATTTGCATTGTCACGATATATACGAGGTCTGTTCAAAAAGTATCGTAAATTTTGAATTTCCGCGGGTTACGTAGATTCGATTTTCGATTTTTTTGTGGCGATATATTGGTACTCATGTCCCTCACTTATGCCTACAAGTTCGGCCATTTCGAATATTCAGTTTATCTTTGACAGCTGTTTTGCTTGGATGTGTNGTGTTTTGGCTCGTCTTCGATTTTTGCCTATTCCAAAAAATGGATCAAAGAATCTGTATCAAATTTTGTGTGAAAAACAAAATTAAGTGCGCGGACACACTCCGAATGTTGACTGTGGCATATGGTGAAGCTACCTTGGACCGAAGCAACGTTTATCGGTACAAAATGTCCTCAGAGGGCAGAGAAGATGTGAACGACGAAGAGCGTGCCGGACGCTCGAGCACGTCAAC
>NW_014554869.1:239-1056 GCF_001313825.1 Dinoponera quadriceps | reverse complement strand
CTTGCGAGTTTGCGAGTAATAAGCGAAATAACGTGATAGTCGAGTGAATCTTGCGTTTCATAACATTAAATCGTGAATGAATGCAAACTGGCGAGTGTGATTGAAATATTAAGATTTATTACGTTATTTTCATCCGGCTGCCTCGAGGATTTCAAGCGGCGAGCGCTTCATTCGATTCTACATCAGAAAACGTGAATTGATGGGAATTCTCGTTTCCGCTTGAATCTTTTCGACCAAATACGCTAGTTCCATGAGAAAATGTAAAAGAAATCCATCCGCTTGCGCAACTTGTGAGTTTGCGTGTAGTAAGCGAAACAACGTGAATGTCGAGTGAACTTGCGCTACTTTACGTTAAATCGTGAACGGATGCAAACTGTAATGTGTCATTGAAATATTCATCTTTATTGCGTTATTTGCATGCGGGAGCCTGGAGGAATTCAGCCGGCGAGCGTTTCTTTAGATTCTACATCAGAAAACGTGAGCTAATGCAAATTCACGTTTCGGCTTGAATCTTTTCGCCCAAATACGTTGGTTCCACCAAAAAAGGTAAAATAAATCAAACTTTGAGCGATACTTGCCAGTTTGCACGTCATAGGCGCAGGAACGTGATTGTCGAGTGAATATTGCGTTTCTTTACGTTAAATCGTGAACGGATGCAAACTGAAGAGGGTGATTGTAATATTCAGATTTTTTACGCTATTTTCATGCGGCTGCCTCGAGGATTTCAAGCGGGGAGCGTTTCTTTCGATTCTACATCAGAAAACGTGAACTAATGCAAATTCACGTTTCGGCTTGAATCTTTTCGACCAAATACGCT
>NW_014554869.1:0-222 GCF_001313825.1 Dinoponera quadriceps | reverse complement strand
CGCAAACTCGTAAGTTCCGCTGGCGGAACTTACGAGTTTGCGAGTAATAAGCGAAATAACGTGATAGTCGAGTGAACCTTGCGTTTCTTTACGTTAAATCGTGAACGAATGCAAACTGGCGAGTGTGATTGAAATATTCAGATTTATTACGTTATTTTCATACGGCTGCCTCAAAGATTTCAAGCGGCGAGCGTTTCTTTCGATTCTACATCAGAAAACGTG
>NW_014554868.1:875-2370 GCF_001313825.1 Dinoponera quadriceps | reverse complement strand
GCAATTAGAAAGCATTCTCGCTTGATCGCGAAGTCGGAGGAAAAGGGAGAGAGGGGTCATGTGAGGTAGAGATAAGTGGGATAAGAAAAGAGAAAGAGAAACGTCCTTTGTATGTGTGTTCCTTGTGCATGTCGGGGCCATATAATTGTATGTCGAATTAAGATACGCATGTTAACCATATTTCAGCAAAGGACAGCGAACTCGCGAAAGGGAATCGCGGTAAAGTCGATTAGCGTTAAAGGAAGAGAATTAGGAATTATAACGCACAGCGGGAAGCGATAAGACGCGCACGGGACAGACTATTATTTGTCCTGACACGCGTAACGTACGACATGGGACCTTAGCCATTAGGCTATACGCTTCCAATCATCTATTTTATCTTTCCAGCTTTGGCAACCACTGACAGGAGAGCGGGAGATGGAAAAATCCAGCAGCGCCTGCGGGTGTACTTCGCAGGATGGGCAGTTCGGCGGTGACGGTGTGCGCCTCCAAACCCGCCAACCGTGCGCATGGTGTACGGTGAACCGCTAGCCTCCACGCGGCCTGCGCACGTGTCACGCCCACAGGGACCACAGGGAGGCCTACCCATTTATGTCCCGATCTTGGACATACGCTCTGACCTTATAGACTCTATTAATGCTCTGGACGGGTAGGATTAGGTGTTCTAAGTGGAATGGGATATGACTGGATGCAAGAATACAAGATCCTGCTCGCCGGCCATTGGATAACAGGTGGGACCCTGCCTAGTTTTGAAGCTAAACCCTACCTAGGAACTCAGCCATGAACGCCTAAACAACCCGGGTGTGTGGTGATCTCGCAAATCTTACGAGGCCACACCCCCATAACCGAGATCTCCGACAACCCTCGGCCTAGTTGTTTCAAAAATCTACCAACAACCTCCCTTTATCCAAAGGGTCTCCCTGCAGAAGTTGGCAAAGACCAAGAAAGCCTCTGGAGACGACACCAAGAAGGGTGCTGCCGCCAGCCATTCCCAGGCCCCGACTGGAACGAATTCCCGCAGTGCCTCTCTCTACGATTCGAAGAGCTGGCAATGGAGGAGGTGATGCGCCGCAGTGTCCTCGCCGTCCTCGCAAGCACACATCCCACCGTCTACCATTCCCAGATCCGCGAAACGCCTCTGGAAGTTGCCATGTCCGGTGATCATTTGCGTGACGTAGTGGTCAAGTTTGAACCAGGACGCACCAACCCTTGCCCCGACATCACCAAAGAAGGCACGTGTGATGTGACCTTTAACAGAAGAAGACCATCTGTCCTGCCACATCTCCGTTGCCGCAACCCTCATGAGGTCTAGCGCCTCCATTTGGTTCCCTGCGTAGGGAACCATCCTATCTTCTACCTTGGCATCTCTCTGTTTTCTAATTTCAAAACGCGCCCAGGATTCCGTAAAAAGGATGTCGACGGGAACCGCGCCCGCAACCACACAGAGCGACTCAGTCGATGCCGTGCGATACGCGGCGGTCACCGAAATGAGCAC
>NW_014554868.1:412-737 GCF_001313825.1 Dinoponera quadriceps | reverse complement strand
TCGGTGCGAACACGCCCCGGTATATTGCCGAGAGCGCCCCGAAACGCAGACCCCATTTCCATCCAGCCTGCCTGCCTAGCTTGCAGAAAATCGAACCGATCTTTTCGCTAAGATATTTGCAATGGGTGGATACACTCATTCCTCTATCTATGTGGATGCCAAGGTACCTAACTGATTTCTTAAATTGAATCTTAATGTTTCCTAATCGGATGGTCGGTGGCCTACTCGCAAGGTCAGCCTTTTTGGCCCTGACCGCCTTTCGTTTCCGATCGAGACGCGCTCCTCCCCGTCTGCCTATTGGGGCCCTTTTGACAAGGTCGCTTTT
>NW_014554868.1:0-289 GCF_001313825.1 Dinoponera quadriceps | reverse complement strand
TCACCGCTGACTAATACGAGAAGATCATCCGCGTACGCTAAGAACTTATCCCCTACTCTAGCTTCCAGAGCCCTAAGGAGTCCGTCAAACATGATGTTCCAACAGGTTGGACCTTACACCGAGCCCTGCGGGCAACCTCTGGTGGCCTTCTTCGAGACCGTTATATCTCCGAAGGAGAGAGAGACTTTTCTATCACGGAAGTAGTCGACAAGCACTTTGAAGATGTTCAGAAGTTGAGAACAGTTCTTCTCCCTGAATCCTGATAGTACGAGGGGCCACCAGACGTTGT
>NW_014554867.1:0-3334 GCF_001313825.1 Dinoponera quadriceps | reverse complement strand
TTTACAATAAATTGATAATTTTTATTAAAAAAACGGCGGAAACTTATTTATATTACCAATATTTGACTCTCTCAAAATATGCGTTCGTGAATATTTATGAAAAACTTGTCAGAAATATTTCCCATAACAGTTGCACACTTAAGGGCATTGTTCAAATTGCGACAAAAATTGCTAGTTTTTTTACTAGAGGCAAAGAACGCAATCATGAAAAAGGTATTGAAGAGAATTGGCTATATACCTGATCGAAAACTTGGACAAAGTCAATGCAGATTATAGCAAGCGACAACGGCGGGGAGAATTTAATAATCTGCGGTTATGAAAATTTATGGTGAAATGATATGTTACAGTCAAGGATCCGGACCGGACCGAAACTGAAAACCACATATAAAATGGTATTTTTGTCAAACCGGAACCGTAAAACGTACTGAAACTTTGTTAAGCCTACACAGCAGCAACTGAAATCGGAACCTTTGCATTTCTTTCGGTTTGCGGTTCTTTTCGGATTACTATTTTGTTTCTACTCTGTGATTTTAAATAATCATTTTTTTCATTTCATAATAAAATTTTAGTTTTTACGAAAAAGCAGAACATTGATTAGGTATCACGCAAATGGAAAATATACTTCAAGCATATGATATTGATAAATAAATACTAGGAATTTTTCAATAAAACACAAAATATTAGTTTAATCATCCAAATTTATTATATCGCCTTCAAAATAGGCCCTATTTAATGCGATACATTATTTCAACGAATAATCCAGTCGTCGAAACACTTCTTATAAGTATTTTCCGGCATGACCTGCAACTCCTTCTGCGAATTTGGTTTTATGGCTTCAATGGACTCAAAACGTCTTACACGAAGTGGTAATTTGTGTTTGGAGAACAGAAAAAAGTCACACGAGGCCATATCTGGCGAATACGGTGTTTGGTCGATAACTTTCGTTGAGTTTTTGGTCAAAAATTCGCGTATAAGTATCGATGTGCGAGACAGCGCATTATCATGGTGCAGAATCCAAGAATCTTTTACAAATCTGGCCATTCGTGTCGCTTATTCATAACTTTGCCTTTTTGTTTATACTATGGTAATCCTGTTATGATGGTCTTATATTTTTTCTGAAAAAAATTCGTCTGCTTTGCATTGGTTAATCATTTCCCATATATAAACTCTAAATATTTCATATGAATCGTAAATACGACGCAGTGCCGCATTTGCAATAGTTAATAGACAAATTGTTTTGTTGTTTTCGATACAACATTTTAGCTTACGCGATTCATTAATGATCATACTTTCACATTGTAAAAACATTTTCAATTCTATGCATGCATTTAGAAGAAAAATAAGTATTACGAAAACGCGCCTAATGTTGGTAACCAGCATCGCCATAAACTCTAAGATGTACTTAGATGAACTTAGATGAACTTTCTGCAGAGCTGTATCTCTGTACGGCAAAGTTCGACGCAGTCTGTTCATAAACAATGCAGCACTAGGACTTGTGTCTGGTAAAGCCATCTTCTTGCATGTCATCTCTACTTGTCCTCTCGACGAATTCAGCATTCTTCTTGGAAATTTTCCTAAATTCTTTCCAATACACATATTTTTGTTTAGCTCATTTTCTATTTCCAAGTCTGTTTCTAAATCGTAACTAATTATCCTCCGTTTTCTATTTTATAATTTCATGTTATAATTAAGAATTCTACAAAATTATGAAAATACAATACATTACGTTAAAAACACCATCGACTAATAGCATGTTTATTGAAATAAAAAGTACCAATTAATACCTAAGACTGATGTATCAAAACCTATAGAATGTATGTTTCGTCGATATCTCTGGTATGTGTAGTCATTGACATGGATAATATTATTACGAAATGTGTGGGCGAAAAAATGTGAAACAAAACAAGTGAAAACGCACGCAGCCTGGTAATAATTTACACAGTATTAACGACAGAATGAGCCACTATAGTGGCGTACCATTTAAAAATATGACATAGGTGAAAGCCACTATAGTGGCGTATAATAGCTAAGAGGTTAATGAAGACACAAAGATAGATAATTCAATCCGAATATGTTTATATTACTTATATTACTGGTAATATTACTTGTCGACGCGTGTACATGTCATATTAGAAGTACACTTATTATAAATTTGATTAGCAAAGAATTTCAACTCTGTGTCCCCCTCTGATTGAGATTAGCTCGAAATATATAACAAATCAAACTAAAAGAAAATACGCAAATATTTCTTTACGTTTTCAAACGGATTTTAAAAGGGAAAAAACATTCCTTTGAAAAAAATCGGTTTTTTCTTTAGGAACACGTATCGTCAAAAGTATAAGAGAAATCAATTTTCTAAACAGAAATAATTTTAAAAGTACTTTTTAACGACATTTAATCAGATATTTGAAAAATGTTATCATAGTCAACATACCCCCACCATTAGTCAACTTTTTATCATTTATAAACTTTTTATCTACCAGCAAAAAGTATGCTTTATGTCAAATCCACCATATATAATGATTTTTCGGCATACAGACTTTTTGAAAAACAGGTGGAAACGTCCCACGTAACACATAACGCTATTCGTAGCCGCCTATACTACTCGATAATATAAGCAACATGTTCTCATCAAACTTCCTCATAATAATAGGCGATTAGAACTGATATTAGTACAGAATAACAACAACCATACTACATGGGCTGAAAAGTCCCGGGATTTTTCAGTAGGTGGCGCCACTAGAAAATGAACATGATTTATTTCGAGAGGTTCATCTGTCACTAGTTAATGTGTGAAGTTTCATGACATTACATTTCGTTCATTCCTTTACAAACTACAGTCGTTTAAGTGTCGCTACCTTCGCCTTCGTAAAAAAAAATGGAAAAACAGGAATATCGCATATTGATCAAAATTGTTTTTTGATGGGAAAAACTTCTGAACATTCAATTAAATGGTTGAAGAAATGTTATCCCACATTTGCTCCTTCGAGGACAACAGTTTATCGATGGTTTAGTGAATTTAAAATGGGTCGTACAAGCACCGAACACGCACCTCGCTCTGAAAGACCAAAAGAGGCTACGAATGCGGAAATCGTAAAGCAAGTGCATCGAATCGTTTTGAGTGATCGTAAAGTGAAGTTGCGCGAGTTAGCTGAGGCCGTTGATATCTCAAAAGAACGGGTGGGATATATTTTGCACAACGTTTTGGATATGAAAAAGCTATCTGTGTGATGGGTGCCGCGTTTGCTAACCGTCGACCAAAAATAGCAGCGCGTTGATGATTCAACGGCCGGCTTGGCGTTGTTGCAGCGTAATCGAGTGGACTTTTTTCGAC
>NW_014554866.1:0-859 GCF_001313825.1 Dinoponera quadriceps | reverse complement strand
TTGTTACGTTAAAACCGATTGTATTAAATTAAGTTACACGAATTATCTTTTTACTTTTATCTTCATCTTGTATTTGCATTATTCCAATAATGCTGATTTATAAAAGTTTCTTTAATGTTAACCCATACATCTCATTGTTTAACTTTAGCTAACCTTTTCATCTTTTAAATATTGTATCTTTTACAATGCCTTTTCTCATCAATTTACCACTATTATTAATCCATGTGAGAACCAAATTATGTTATTAGTATAATTAATAAACTGTTTTATTCAAAATGCCCTAAATTTAACCAATTTTTCAAGATTATTCATTTATTTCCTTTCAATTACTTAAATCTGAATTCCCCTCTCAACACGTTTATATGGTCCTATCACAGGTAAAGAGATTAAGTTCTTTGACCTAATTAAAGGACCACCTAACGTACGTTCTGTAATCGGAGTAAATGGGCTTCTCCGGACCATGACCTGATCTGCAGACCTACCAGTACGTTTAGGACTCGCGAGTGCGCAAGTAAATGATGTTTGTTGCGTAAATCCTCTTCCAGGACGTAACACAAAGTATTACAACTTTTCTATAAATAGATGTTGTTATTTGAAGTTTTGTAGGAATACCGACAATTAGTTACAATTTAATAATCTGGCATTAATTTTCGATATAACCTCCTTTTTTGCTTTATAACGAAGTTGATATTTTCCATAAACATACGCACGTGTGTTTTCCATAAACATACGCACGTTACACGAATCTGACGCTGAGGAATATCATTTAAATTTTGGCAAAAACTTGCCTAAGGGTAGTTAATGCACGATAATATTATTAGAAAAATAATGGTTAATACAACATGAAGCCCGAAAAATC
>NW_014554865.1:8590-13736 GCF_001313825.1 Dinoponera quadriceps | reverse complement strand
CGGCCACGATTGAATTTGTTATACCAGTTTTTTACAGTGCTGTAGGATGAGACTTTCCCGCTGTAAAGAATTAAGTTCATAGATGCCTTCTTGTCTTGATAATCCACGTCGAAAGTTATGAAAAATAATCACATGAAAATGTTCACGAGTTAATTCCATTTTTTGCCCGTGTTGTAAGCGCAACGATAAAGCATGTCAACGACCATAAATGGAGCCACGGCTCCGAATTGCTAAACGTCGCTATGCAGAAATGCAACCTGGCATTCCTGCAATAGAGATATCGAAATCAGGATGGTCAGCGTCCTCATTTAGATGACGGTGACACATCAACAACCGTCCCCTCTGATTAAGACATAGGAAGAGGATAAAAGGGGACGTAAGACCGGCGCGGGCGCGACTCAAATTCTCAACTCTCGAGTACCGACACGCTGTCGAACGCGTACGCGATATTGTAACGGCGACTCTAACTCTCAACTCTTGAGCACCGACACGCTGTCGGACGCATACGTAAAGTTGTATCGGGCAATCAAGTAATAAACGACCAGTTCATTTTTTATCAATCATTAGGCACTTTATTAAGTGTCGCGCCTCACCACCTCTTTCCTTCCTACTCTACCGCGCTGTGCCGGGCAACCCCACATTACCGCGACGTTTTCGGACGCGCAACACCCGACATGAATTTTTCAATTCACTATAAACAACACAAACTGCGCTCAAATGACAATGTGTTCTTATATTCTTATGTTCAACAATGTCAAGTTTCCAATGACAACGTCAGATGACGCCTGGCAACACTTACTGCTACCAAGGCCAGAAATATAAATAGCTACCTACGTACTGTGCACAACCGACCGCATAAACCCGAGCGCACCGTAATAACGCGGCCCGTGAGTGCATTCCGTCGATTGCATATCAACTCGAATCGCCGAATTTAAAGTACCGCGACGAAACCGTATATTGATAAACACGCCGGGAACATAACACCTCGCCCGCTCCCCGCCGTTGCGCTAGGCACCGCGGATACCACGTACCGATCGCCATAGGCTCGATATACACGGCACCTGTTTTCGCGAATATTGACACACCAAATTTCCGACTAACATTTAACACATAAGACCGAGAAACGCAGACAACGCGTCTATACACTGTTACCGTCATATTTACGCTGCGAGCATGGAATGAAAGCACCGCGCGATCTATCACCTTTAACAAGCGACAGGGAAACTCATTTAGATCTAATAAACCGCGCTTATTAAAACCACGCAGCCTTACTCACTCACTCACACACTCACAAGAACGCCTAGAGACCCGGCGAGCTAGGTCGGGACCACCGACTCGCGACCGAATACCTTCTGACCCTCACGGGGCCAGAACGACGGCGTAGCTAAAAACCGAGCACGGCCGACCAGACATCGCACGACTACCCCACACCGACCAAAGGCGGTCCGAGCAGCCGCCGAGGATAAAAAGCAAACGGGGACGGTCGCAATATAGTCGAACACGGTTGCAGTATAAGATTCGGACGGATGCGTAGCTGCAATAGACGCGGCATTTATAGATGCGTAGCAATGGGCGCAAGGTTTAGCCCGCATTGGATTTCGGTATGTTAGCGCGGTGTGATGGGCTTCGCACATTAAACGTAATGGGCGACAAATGATGAGCGATGTCCAATGAGAGCTTTAATTTTTTTAAAAAAAGAGCTCTCATTGGATATCGCTTATCGCTTATCACTCATCGCATTCAATATGCGAGACTCATTAGTCGGCCGCTCGAGTGCGGCTGTTTCTCTACACCGGTGCCGGCGTGTATTTACTACGGTGGTAGTATTTATGTTCCCGACGCTTGTGAGACTTTAAAGTGCGGGTCTTACAATGTGCACCACACTGAGTAATTGCTCCTTAATCGTAGCCAAATGATATTAACCTCTTCAGGGATATTGACACATATATGTGTGGGGGCGACCAGTTTGGTTTGCTCCGCTTCCTGGTCTACCACAAACGCCGAACGGGAGCAACGAAGGTGCAGGCGGGGTCAGAATGGCTTGACTCGCTTTTTCCTCTTCCAACGTCTTTATTCCGCGCTCTTCTCTCCTACAGACTTCTCGCCAACTCTACTACAATCTCTACGCTTTCCTCTGCTTCTTACTCACTACCGCTTCTCGCTCAACACTCTCGCTTCTCTCTACTATTAACTCTCGCTACTACTGACTCTCGCTACTTTCTCTCGCTACTTCTGACTCTCTAACTGCTCTCTGCTGACTCTCTAACTGCTCTCTGCTGACTCACTCTCGCAACTCAGACGGCGAAGCGGACGCTTCTTCTTCGCCTCGCCTCAGCTGTGGCGCCGCGCGCGGCACCTGAGGACAAGATACCGCGCACGGCGGGGAGTACCGCGGCCTGCGCGGAGAAGATAGCTCTTGGCGCGAGACTCTGCTTCCGCCGTGGGCGCGAAGCGGAAGTGGCGGCAAATGGCGCTACATATGTACGTTTAGTTTTATTTAAAAATTACCGTTATTTATAATTACAAAAATTTTTGAAATTAAAAAATTAAACGTTATCAAAGTAGGCTATGATGACTACATGCCAAAATCGGTCCGTAAATAAGGTATCCTTGCTTTTTGTGCACTCCGTTAGAGCAGATTATAAATCAAAAATGTTAAATTCATCCCTGAAGAGGTTAAAAGAGGAATCACATGGAAAAAAAATTTGGTCTTTTTTTTTAATTACATATTCTTAAAATAGAGAAAATTAAAAATATTTGTGTGAAGTCAGAAGAAGGATATCAAAAAAATGACAGAGCAGGAATTGTTTGAATATAAAGACGCACTAGCCTGAAATATTGTTAATAGGTTGCACGAAGGTCCTCTTCGCTTACTATCTAGACGGTTTGAAATCTTTTGTTTAGACCTTGAATTCTTTTGTCCGACGTTTTCTAAACAGTTCATATATTAGGTTAGGGAAAAAGAAATCCATTATTTTTACGTAAACTTCATGACTTTATTTAACATGTTTCGGATTGTCCGATTTGGATCAAATATGCACCGTTTTGATTTATAATTTGTTGCCATTTTAAAGGTAGCTTCATAATGCCTCTCTCATAAAAATCTTGGTCCCCATTGGCGATAAACTCTAGTAATTGATTTTCACAATCTTCTCTTGATACCAATTTCTTGTCGCTAAGGAAGTTTTGCAATGCCAGAAAAACATGGTAATCACTTGGTGCCGGACTATAAGGTGGATGCATCAAAACTTACCAACCAAGCTCCCGGAGCTTCTAGCAAGTCACTATAGACATGTGTGGTCTGGCGTTGTCCTGATGGAACACAACACCTCTCCTGTTAGCCAATTCTGGCCGTTTCTGGTCAATCGCTAGCTTCAAACAGTCCAGTTGTTGACAGTAGAGATCCGAATTTAGTGTTTGGCCATATGGAAGCAACTCATAATAAATGATTCCTTTCCAGTCCCACTAAATGAACAGCAAANTAGTTTGGCCACCGTTTGAGCTGCTTCACCGCGCTTTGACCACGATCGTTTTCGCACAATGTTGTCGTATATGACCCATTTCTCATCCCCAGCCACCATCCGTTTAAGAAATGGGTCGATTTCATTCCGTTTGGCCAAAGCTTCGCAAATGGAAATACAATCCATCATGTTTCATTGTGTTAATTGGTGTGGCACACAAACATCGAGCTTCTTCTTGAATCTAGTTTTGTGCAAATGGTTTAAAACTGTTTTATGGTCGATCTTTAGCTCCTGGGCGATGCTACGACTGCTAACATGCCGGTCAACTTCGATTATTTCTGTGATTTTATCGACATTTTCGACGACAGGCCTACATGTGCGAGGTGCATATTTAACATCAAAAATACCTGAACGGAATCGACGAAACCAAAATTGCACGTAATTGGCTGTTACAGTATCGGCACCATAAACACCATTCATAATTACAGCCGCCTGGCTTGCATTTTCGCCTTTATCAAAGAAAAACTGTAAAATGTATCGAATTTTCTCTTTGTTGACTTCCATTTTCAACACCCTGTAACTCACAACTGAATGGACCAAACAAGAAACACAGGAAATAATTTTTTTAGTGCGAAATGTCACCTTTCCAACGAGAATAAATTTGAAATTGTTTGATCGATACTTTACGAAATATCGATCACTACAGCCATCTACCGAAAAAATAATGAATTTCATTTTTCCCAACCTAATATATTAACATATATTGGGAGTACAAATTAGTTAGGTCCGTTTTTTGTGGTCAAAAATGCATTTATTTCAGAACAAAATGAGTGAACAGATTAATCAAAGTATTGTCCATCGCTGGCTACTACTTTTTTCCATCTCTCAGGCAATTTTCGAATTCCATCTCAAAAAAATGTCTCGTCTTTTGAGGTGATTCAAGTTAGGAGCCAATTTTCGATTTCTGCGAAAGAAGTGAACCGGTGACCTGCCAAATCGTGCTGCATCCGTCGGAATAACCAGTAATCAGAAGGAGCAATGTCAGGCAAATACGGCGGGTGCGGTAAAATATTTCACTTGAGCGTTTCCAAATAATTTTTTACGACTCTTGCGACATAAGGCCAAGCGTTATAATGCAGAAGAATAACTTTGTCATGTCTTTGCTCATATTCCGGCCGTTCTTCTAGTAAAGCACGGCTCAAACGAATCAATTGCAGCCTATACCAATGGCCCGCAATGGAATCGCCAGGTTGTAGCAGCTCATAGTGTACAACACACTTTTGGTACCACCAGATACACAGCATGACTTCAACGCTGAAATCACCATTCTTGGAACGTCGAAACCATTCCCTACATTATTTATCAGTTGGAGCATTGTCACCACAAACTTCTACAAGCATTCGATGCGCTCCAGCTGCACTTTTCTTCCAATTAAAGCAGACAACTAAATCCTCCCGCAAACGCTGCTTAGTTAACACAAAATTTGACATATTCAACACAGTAAAAAACAAGGGATTTGTATGAAACTGAAAGCGATATAAACTGAATATTATTGACAGAGGTCTAACCTCTCTGAAACCACCGTAATCAGCTGTCACTATGAAACATTCATAACAGCCAGAGGCATGTTTTGAAAACGGACTGAACTAATTTGTACTCCCAATATATATTGATATTATCGTCAT
>NW_014554865.1:411-8583 GCF_001313825.1 Dinoponera quadriceps | reverse complement strand
AATCTTTCCCATGGCTTTCAAACGAATTGAGACAGCTTTCTGCGTCACATTCAATTCATCCGCGAGTTCTTGTTGAGTTTGAGTATCATCTTCATCCAATAAGGCTTGCAATTCGTTGTCTGCGAACGTTTTCGGTGGTTTCCCACGCTCTTCGTTTCTCACGTCAAAATCACCACTTTTGAATTTTTTGAACCACTCGAAACACTGTGTTTTAGAGCATGTTCACCGTAAGCTTCGACAAGCATTCGATGCGATTCTGCAGCAGTTTTCTTCAAATGATAACAAAAAACCAATGCAAATCGTAGTTCGTAGGCACAAAATTCGACATGTTTAAGGTTATAGAAAAATATACCGGTGTATGGAACTTGGGTTGTTGTGTGTTGAAAATCTTCGTCAGCTGTTAGAGAAAGATGATGGCTCTGCAGAAGCGGTCTTACGGTCCCTAAACTGATAGCTAGCACCATCTATAGGGAAATTCCGGTTTCATACTTCTACACCTGGTACCTGTCAAAACCATTCCAGTACTATAATCATACATACTTTGAAAGATATCTGTGAAAATTTCAGCCATTTAGGATGTTCAATTGTTATTTGACAGTCGTTTGTGTCAGTCGATGTCAGTGTTTTTGTAAAAATGAAAAAAATGGAATATCGTGTCATGATTAAATTCTTTCATTTGAAAGACAATACGCCTGCACAAATTAAAACCGAGATTGACGCTGTTAACGAAAACTCTGCCCCATCATTTGCCACCGTGAAAAGATGGGCAGTTGAATTTAAACGTGGTCGTATTAGCTTAGCTGATGATGAGCGTTCGGGACGGCCAATAACTGCGACCACCACCGATAACATCGAAAAAGTTCACCAAATAATACTGGACAACTGTCAAATCAAGGTTAGAGAGATAGCAGAGGCAAGTGGGTATATCGAAAGAATGCGTTTGTCATATATTGACCGAAGAATTGGGCATGCGTAAGCCATCCGCGAGTTGGGTGTCGCGCTTGTTCACTTTGGACCAAAAACACATTCGAATGAACATTTCCAAAGCCTTGTTAGAGCGGTTTAAACAAAACAAGTCGGATTTTCGGCGTCGTTTCGTAATTGGTGGTAAAACTTTGGTTCACTATTATATTCCTGAAACGAAGGAACAGTCAAAACAATAAACTGAGAAGGATGAATCTGCTCCGAAGAAGACAAAGACGGTTTTATCAACCGAGAAGGGGATGGCGTCTGTTTTTGGGGATAGTCATGGAATTGTGTTCATCGACTATCTTGAAGAAGATACAGCAATAACAGGGGATCTACGCATCATTACTTAATAAGCTGAAGGCAAAAATTGCGAAAAAATGCATTTAAAGTAGCATTTAAAGAAAAAGAAAGTGCTGTTCCATCAAGACAACCTGCTCACACTTCAATAGTCACCATGGTCAAAATTTATGAATTGCAGTTCGAATTGGTTGACTACCCACCGTATTCATCTGGCCCCCAGCGATTTTTTCCTGTTTTCTAAGCTCATAGTTTGGCTCAGAGGACAGAGGTTTTCGTCGAACGAGGAGGCCATCGCATCCGTAAACCGCCTATTTTGCAGAACAAGACGCCAACTATTATTTTGAAGGGTTAAAGAGATTAGAGCATTGCTGGAAAAAGTGTATCGACTTAAAAAGAGACTATATTGAAGAATAAAATTGCATTTGACCGAAAAAATACTTTTTATGTTAAGCTCAAAACTTTTCAGACTACCTTAGTAGTTCCAGTACTACCTTAGAGTGTCAGAGTTCACCAGAAGTCCTGGTGAATTCTGATGAACTCTGACACTCCGACATTCCCTTAATAGTAAAATGTATTTACTAGAGAAAGGAAATATTGCTTTGACAGCAAATAAACGTATCTTTATAAACAAAATTACTCAGCAAAAATTTTTTATTATATCAGGAAAAATATTCTACTATAATATCAAATAATTTGCAGAAATAGTTATGCCAATAAAATTCTGTTTTCGCTATAATACGTTGTTTTGTTTATCACTACAAATGTATTGTTCTACTGTTTTTCTTGTCTTACTGCAGCAGCAAAATTATTTGTTTTTTGTATGCTAATATAAACCCTCTAAATAAATTCAAAAGTCTAATGTCACGGAATGTTAAAGATCTAATAGCATTAGTAATTCCGCTTTGCTCTGCTCCTTACTCTGTTCATTTATTCGCTTTGAAAGTTTTGTAGCGATTTTCACAAGATCTGCCGGGGTTTGTCCCAGCATATCAATGCAGCGTGGGTCAGCGCCGTACTCTAGCAAATATTTAATTATTTTCGTACGACGGTGAAGTATTGCGAAATGTAATGGTGTTTGTCCAGAAAAGTTTGCTTGTGATATGTTGGCGCCAGCTAAACGATACGATTGCAAGCGTTTGATGTTTCCCACGACTGTAGCCGCGCACATTTTGTCACTTATTATCCGAGGTTCCCAATGGAGTTGCGCGCCGCATGTCCGTAGCATCGAAATGATCTGGGAAATGTTAGCCACTCGTTAGTCTTTAAGAAACTGTTGGCTGTATTTGTAAATCTAAAGCGTTATCGTAAAGAAAGAAAAAAATTAGAATTGGATAGTGAAATTAGAAGGAATGAGAAAAGCAAAGAAGGAATTCCTGAGTTCGAGTATACAGGATGGATTAGAAGAGTAATGATGATGATAAAGAGAAAGATAAAGAGAAAAGCAGATTGCAAACAGAACTGAAAATCTGGGTATGAGTGTACGTATAACTGCGTATGTGTGCATGTGTGTGTATTTGATATAAATAAACTTAGTCGCAGTTTCAAATTTAACAGATACACTTTAGCAATGAGTGATCTCACCTCGTGATAGTCATTTTCGATCGCATCGATGAGAGGCGTGTGACCAAACCGGTCTTTAGCGTGCACGTTTGCGCCTATCGTTAAGAGATATTGAACGACTTCTATATTTCCTCCGCAACAAGCTATATGCAAAGCTGTTCGACCCTCTGCGTTTCCTTGCGTCATGTCCGCATTCTAAGCAAGAGAAGCTGACTATATTAATAACGTGTCTACAGTATTCTTCTTTTCACATTACGATATTATAACATCTAATTGGTATATATAATCAATATTATCGAATCATTATTATTGAAATATAAATTTGTGCTGATACTAGAGCCAAAACTAATTTTGCAAAGAAACGAAACATAGACGACAGAGAAAAGTTTGAAAGTATATTCAATGAATAAAGTTGTTCTAATTTTTTGTAAGCCTTTTAGAATCTTCCGTTGAGATCTAAAAAATATTAATGCAACATGAACTAGAAGCGTAAATTACTAACGTATTCTTTTAACTGCTTGAGCTTCATGATGTCGCTTTTAATCGTTGCATCGTTCATCATAGCCGGAAGCAAATATGATTTCACATCTTGAAGTTCCTCGGTCGAAGATAATCTTAGAGATTTTTCCACAGCCTTCAATAAGTCACGATCTCCATTGTTGGGTAACCGACCAGCCGTCAATTCACCCCGCAAACTGGTTTCCATCATTAGCCGCTTGGTTTCCACGTCCCATTCGTTCTTTGATAGGACATACGCCAGTTTCGTCAACGCTGCCTCCGGAGTCATATCGAAGCCTGACGTTACTCCTGAATGTTGATAACAAATTACTGACAAATTAATATTTATTTGTTGAAAATATGAACCTAATAATAATGATAATATATGAATCTTTAACGCTTTTATATAATACTATTGATAAAACAACATGTTTACTGTTGATCTTTAGTGTTAATCTCCTCAAAACATTTTCTAAAATCTTCCATCGAGAGAATGAGTAAAAAAGCGAGTAAGCAAAATTTACAAAGACCGGAATGACAAATGATATTGCATATTAAAATAATTACTAGTGAAAAGAATCTAAAGAGCGAATATAAAAATTTGTAATTATTATCCACATAGCCAAACCCACAAAAGCAGATTTTGCGCAGCGTCTGCAGATTCTGTAAATAGCTTGCTGACAGAAATATAACAGGATCTGATGACAGAATATATATGACAGACTGATGGCAGAAATCATGCATGACCTCGTTTCAATGTATTTAAATGGAACATATTGTAGCAATGAGAGATCTCATTTTGGTGATGGTGATTTTCGATCGCATCGAATATCGATGTGATGTAGATTCTGTTCACTTTCTACCGCCAATCTGTTGTTAGATTCTGTCAGCAGACTCTGTCGATATAATAACATCAGACTGCAGACACAGATCACTATGGAATTGTCGACAGATCTTGCTCAATTTGTCGGCAATCTATCGTTAGATTGCTAACAGATTGCTTACTGGGTATATCTAATTATAGCATTACGTATATGTGTGTGTGTGTGTGTGTGTGTGTGATACGTGCGTGTGTATATAATATATGCAGTCTTAACACATTGCATGCGGGAAACGTACTTTTACGTTTTTTGCAGTCTGTCACTAGACCGTAGGTCACGTAAAAATACATATTTAGTAAATTTGTGCTGGAGAGCTAGTATCGTATAAATACGATGGGCACTGTAAGTGTGTACAGTGTTTGTGTTTGTGTTGCTAGGCAACGATTTCCATTGTTTTTTTTTAGAAGTTTAGTTTGTCGAGTTACTTGGTTTAATTGAATATATTACCGAATACCAAACTCCCGCGAAATTCACGAAAAAACGCCCGCTACACGCGTAAGTCCACAGCGAAATATACCCGTATGCAATGTATTAATCATTTTCATTTACAGGGTATTGCATCAACATATAGAGCAGTATGCCAGGTCGCTGCTGTAAGAGCATACGTCAGAAAGTGAAAGCACGCAAAACAGGCTCAAGTTCGCGCGGCGCGCTCTCAGTCATTCACACGGGTCCTTGCAGCAGCAAACCGGCATACTGCTTTATACGAGGGCGGTTCAATAAGTACCCGTGTTAGAAATGAAGACACCATTTTTTCAAAAAATTTTTTTTTATTTTTCAACATAGTCCCCTTTTAGAAAGATACACTTCTCCCAACGTTCCTGCAATTTTTTTAACCCCTCCAAAAAATAAGATTTGTCGAACTCTCCAAAATACGCCTCTGTCTCGGCGATGACTTCCTCGTTTGAGCTAAGCCCGCGAGCCATTTCTTCATGTTAGGGAACAAGAAAAAGTCGCAGGGAGCCAGATCGGGTAAATACGGGAGGTGCGGCAGCAATTCATAACGCAATTCATGCAGTTTGGTGGTTAACAGCCGCATCCGCTTGTTGTCCACCGTGAGCAATCGCGGCACCCATCGGGCCGACAATTTTTTTCATTGCCAACTTATCATGTTAAATATTAATTGCCGTTCCGGTCGACACACCTACGGCCTTTGCTACTTCGCGCACTTTCGTTCGTCGATCAGCGAGAATCATGTCGTGGACTTTTTGAATGATTTCCTCGGTAACCACGTCTGCCGGGCGTCCTGGTCGCTCCTCATCAAAAACGGATGTTCGCCCACGTTTAAATTCGTTGAACCAATATCTAACTGTGGTCATAGATGGCGAAGTGTCCCCATAAACAGCATCCAACTTTGCTTTTATCTCCTCGCATTTTTTCCCATCCAAAATCAAAAAGCGAATTACCGAACGATACTGCTCTTTTTCCATCTTAGCGAAAATCACGAAACACGTCTTACTCGAATGGCTGCCAAATCCAAACTAACCTATCAATCAGTCTGCAATTTGTTTTGCCGTCGTTTGATAGATGACAGCACACGATGATAACACGAACTTCCCTCAGGAACGCCCTGTGTCGTCTAACACGGGTACTTATTGAACCACCCTCGTATTATATATTAACACGTTGAGCGCGGCGTCGATCCTTGAAGACCGACAGTGAACTTTCCGTTTGGCCGACGTCGGTCCTTGGGGACTGACAATGCACTTTTCGGTTGGGCAGCGTTGGTCCCTGGGGACCGGCAGTATTAAAGTTAAAAAATTAATGCAGTAATTTCAACGAAATTTATTAAAACACTTTAGGCAAAAATGTAGCCTAGCTTTAAACGTATTACAAAATGTGACGACTTTTTTGGTCAAATTTCTAGCTGTCTTGCGTCCGAATAGCTTTGTATTTGCATTGTAACATCCCGAACAATATCTTCGGACTTTATGCACGTCTCTTTCTTTTTTTTGTAATTGATGAACAATTCTTTTTTCTTCATTTTTTCTTTTCAACATAGATAGGAATTTCCTCATCTAACTGCCGTGTGAGTGTACCCGCAAATTCTCTACAAAATTTGGTGACTGATATTTTCTTTCCTGTTACTTTTTGAAACATGAACAAAGCATTTACGACAGCAGTATTTAGAAAAAGCTCGAAAGCTAATCTTTTATACCATTTTACAATTTTTCTCAAGGGAGTGCTATACGTACTCATTTGGTCTGATAAGTCAATAGATGTCTTTGCTTTATTATATTCAGCCACAATTTTTGGTTTGGGGCAAAATCCTCTTTTTGTTTTTACATTTATTATTTCATTTGAATTTTTTGTAGACAGGACCAGAACGTCTCTCTTGTCTTTCCACTTCAACACTGTTACACTATTATTATTTCCCTTGGCGATAATTTCTCCGCGTTTCAATTTGGTGGTTGTTACTTCTTTTGGGTTTCCTTCACGATTTATTCGAAGTGTACCAACCAGATGTGTATTTCTTTTATCAATCTTTTCGCCAAATCGACACTGGTGTACCAGTTATTAGTACACAACGTATGACCTTTATGAAATAAATTGTTAGATAAACACATTATAATATTTGACTGTGTTGTATTTCCTTGTAAAGAGTTTTTCCAGTGTAGACACAAAAATTGTACGTGTATCTATAACCACAATAAAATTTAAATATTTTTATTCCATATTTATGTGTTTTTGTTTCAAATACTGTCTGAATATGATTCGCCCGCGGAATGAGATTAGTGATTCGTCAATATACAGTACCTCGGGTGGATCATAATATTTTTGAAAATTTGTATTCAGTTCGTCTAAGATAAATTGAACTTTTGATAAACGATCAGATGCGTCAACTACTCTATTATTTGCGAAACGTAACATTCTCATGAGAATTTCAAATCTATCTCTGCTCATTACTTTCTGCGGGAATGTTTGAGCAAACAATGGATCCCGAGACCAATACAGATGTAAGGATGGAAGCTTCACCAGTCCCATCCATATTATTAGTCCAAATAAACGTTTTATCTTATTTTTGTTTGTTGGGATCCATTAAACTAAACATTTAGAGGCGATTCTTGAATGTGCAGCATAAAGATTTGTTTACTCACTCACGTGTTCAAAAATTTCGTCGGTGACAAAAGTGCGTAAAAATTTTCCACTTAACTACAATTCCGCACTTTCTCATTAGTTTTCTTGGTACCGTAGGCACTTGTAAAAGGCATAATATTGCGTTGATTGCCTTTTGGATCAAACCATTCATTTTGTTCACTGGCTTCGTTAACACTTATTGCACAACTGTCATTGTCAGGTTCCATTACCTGGTCTAATGAATTATCATCTTCCGATGATGCCAACCATAATACTCGGCGATTTCGACGTTTGGATAATAAAAATAAATTATTCGACGTATCAGTATCTTCTCCTCCGAACATTTTTTGTTTTACGGACAATAAATATTTTCAAAAACAAACCAAAACTTTTTATTCGCAAATCGTCTCTACATTTTCGTGGCTTTTTTTAAACTAATCGTCTCTTGAAGGTCGTCTTTTTGCCGTTCCCCTTCCGATTCTTTTTGTTTATGGATTGTTTGAAAAAAACATAAGCAGGTAAAACAAAATAATCCTCTGTTTACTCTCCCTATCCCAATACCGCTTGCGCGCTCGTTAGGTACTCGCTGCTGGCTGAACGGAAAGGACAGCAATATTGGCGCCGCGCTCAACATGTTAATGCAATATTTTATACAATAACAATTTAGGATATTATGAACTCTATTTACTCGATTGAAATGTGTTTACGACTTCTTGTCGCATTTAAATGCATAAAATTTACATAATAAATTCTATTTTATTAAGAATTTACCCGTAAGGAAAAAAACTATAAGAGATTTTTGGCTGAAAGAAACAATTGTTGTTCAATAATACACCAACAATTTTTTGCATTCTTGTGCATATATATATATATATATATATATATA
>NW_014554865.1:0-221 GCF_001313825.1 Dinoponera quadriceps | reverse complement strand
ACCAATTAGTCACCCAATTTTCGACTTCCTCGTAGGAATCGAAGTGCTGCTCAGCCAATGCGTGTCCCATCGATGAAAACAAATGGTAGTCGGAAGGAGTCAAGTCTGGTGAATACGGCGGGTGGGGTAGCAGCTCCCAGCCGAGTGCTTGGATCGTATCCTGAACCAGTGCTTTTGCTTTGTGTGCAGGTGCATTGTCATGGAGCAAAATTACCTTGCCG
>NW_014554864.1:0-9194 GCF_001313825.1 Dinoponera quadriceps | reverse complement strand
TGCCGCACGAATTGACCGAGGCCAACTTAACCGCTCGCATTTCCATCTGGGACGCGCTGCTGAAACGCCAAGTAAACGATCCATTTTTGAAGCGGTTGGTTACGGGAGATGAAAAGTGGATCGTCTACGATAACGTAGTATGTAAAAGATCATGGGGAAGCAGCAGTGAACCACGACAAACAACCTCGAAGGCAGGATTGCACCCGAAGAAATTATGTTCTCAGAGTGGTAGGATTATAAAGGTAACATTTATTATGAGCTCTTACCATCAGGCAGGACGATCGATTCAACTGTATATTGCTCCCAATTAACGAAATTGAATCAAGTAATACTTTCGAAACGTCCAGAATTGGCAAATCGAAAAGGAGTCGTCTTCCACCACGACAATGCCAGACCCCATACTTCATTAACTACTCGGAACAAATTGTTAAGGCTTGGCTGGGATGTTTTGCCTCACCCTCCTTATTCATCGGCACCCTCTGATTATCATTTGTTCCGGTCGCTGCAAAATTCTCTGAATGGTAAAAACTTTGCGAATAATGAAGCTGTTAAAACGCAACTGGATCAGTTTTTTGCCGGTAAACGTCAGTTTTATGAATGTGGGATTATGAAATTGGTAAAAAGATGGCAAGATGTCATAGAAAAGAATGGTCAATACATTATTGATTAGTATTTATTTTGTATAATAAATAAATTGTATTTTATACCAGTCAAAAAAACCGAACGGACTTATTTGCCAACCTAATACAATCAACGAATCTGATTTCCATTGTTGCAATAATATTGTGTAATTTTATATAGATTTAAGAATAAATTTGCTCGGAATTTAGGAACTTCGCGTGACAACTTTTTACTTTACGCCCTCTTGTTTTATTTTACATTTTATTTTATTTTACATCTTGTTTTATTATACATTTCGAGCTTCCCCTTGTCGAGTCACCCTCACAATGTTGCCAGCACAATACGAGATTGCAATATACAAATTAAAGATTCTTTCTGCAATTTACAAATTAAAGTTTCTTCGTATGCTATAAAAAAGTAGAGAGGCGGCTAAGCTATCAATTAAAATCGACTTATGCAACTAGCTGTTGGGGTAACCCACTGAAATAGAGTAATAACGAAATGGAATATAAAAGCATTGTGTCAACAGCGTTTTGCAACTAGCATTGCGTTTTGTCAGAATCGACAACCTGCAAAATAATAAAATGTTGGAAAAATAATATTACTATTCACAGGATGAAAATGCACACACGAAATTTCGTATAAAATATAGAATGGGTTTTCTTCTCAAGTAATGTTTACTATAATCGTGAAGAATGTATCTTATTCTACATGAGATAAGTTGTCTAATATGTGCTACTTTAATACAGCTTCCTCTATCGATCACTAGAATTGCGGTCTGTTTTAATATTATTTGTTTTCAACGTACAGCGTAAATTACAATGGGATATGAAATCGTCATGCTCGTCAGCTGAAAGAAAGAATAAAAGTATACGTTATTAAAAATATCGGAGTAAATTAATAAATTAGGATGACTTTTATTATGGTTACTTTTCACTTGTAAAACTCACGTAAGCCATGTTATGAAAAATAATATGAATTATTTCATATATAATTATATTATATTAAAGATATATTGAACATTAATGCTTTTCAGTTCAGGCGCGTCAAAAAAGCCATTCTTAAATCTAATGTTGAGAACAATTAAATTGTGTCCCTTTTAAATGCAATGTAGATCAACTTATAATATTTTTATCATTTTTCTCATAATTGTGTGTTGTGTGGATAATATATCCTTAAGTTATTTTTTTAGCTAATTATTCGTTTAAAATTGCGAAGATAAAAAAATATATCGTTACCGAAGGTTTCCAACAACGCTTACAACCTGGGAAGCGGGTGGAAAATTCTTTCCAAGTAGTCGGCAAAGATGTTTGCCTTTTCTTTGTCGCTCTTTGCCCACGTGCCGTCCGGCTTATTAATGGGCGGAATTTCGTTTGTCTGTTTTAAAAGTTTTTTGGTCACTTTCCAGAGTGAAAATAAATTCCGAGTCCTTTTCAGCCGTTAGACCTTTAAGAAATTTACTTATTGATTAATGTTTTATTTTTTTTATTAGTCCCTTGAGTTTATTACTTAGTTGATTTAAATGCTCTTTATCTTACGCATCTCTTGTTCTCGGCCATTTTTTACGAGCTCTTCTTTTTTTTACCCCATCCTTTATTATAATCGGGCATACGATTTTAGTATTATAGTTCCTACCTATATTTGTTGGCGTATTGTTCCATGCTGATCTCTCTAAATGTTGTTAATCAAGAGATCTATCTCCTTCTGCAATTGCTTTGTGGTTTTAATTGGAAAGATTAGCTCAGTGAGATTTTCCAACTCTTTACTAAATCCCTCCCAGTTCGTTCTGTTATTGATTATTCTTATCTGGTTACTCCTTTGTATCAGTGTCTCACTTCGTTAATATGATCGGTGAGTGATCCAGGGTCAGATCATATCCATGATCCACCTGAATAAAATTGCCAGCTGTTCCCTTTAAGAAAAAAAGTCAATGGTATCTGGAACTCGTCTGATGTCTGTGGGCCAGTAGGTGGATTTACCAGTTGAGTGAAAGTGGCTTTCATTTCCAAACCTGCTTCCAATAGTTCTTTAACTTTTAGGGTTGTTGTCCTTGTTCCCCATTTAGTGTTTTTCGCGTTAAAGTCTCCGCCTGATATACATTTATTGCCTAGCATTTTGAATAGTTCTGTATACTAATACTTTTTTATTACGTGTCTTGATAGGCAGTATTTAGCTGCAATATTGTATTCTTCTTTGATCTTCGCTTGTACCTTGACACTAACTACTAATAACTTGCATTATATCTAATTCTATTCTCTCCTCAACGTAGTGCTTGATGCTGTCCTTTACTAAAATATCAGTTCCTCCTCTTGCTTTGTTTACTGGATATACCTTGGTAAAAATTTTAATCTCTTATTTTCACGTACGATTGGTTAATTATGTGAGTTTCTGTACTAGACAGATATCTACTTTTTCTTCATTAAAAAATATTTCTAATTCATGGACATGGGATAATATCCCATTTGCATTCTATGCTATTATTCTGAGTGTATAACCTTTTTTCCTCTCGTTCTCTTTTCTTAATTTAGANTCTCTTTTCTTAATTTAGGCTGCTTTTCAGTCTATTTAATCTGTAAAATAATAATTTATTTGTTTGCTTCTGCTCATCTAATCTTTCTAGGATGAACACAAGTGTCCTTTCCAACGTTGTTCCCTCAGTATTATTATCACTTAGAATTTGAATGTATGTACTTCTTTGGGTAGTTTACTTCGGGTTCAAATGATTTTCACTTTCACTTGGAGATTCGATAGCTCTCATCTTCACTTGTTCTCTTCTTGGGTATTTCCGTTTTTGGTTTTTCGTCATCTCATCTCTTCTTCTTTGCAACTCTTTTGCTACTTCGCATCCTTTGTAACTAGCTGGATGCTATCCTTTGCAGTTCGCGGCTTATTTGTAGAAGCTTGACTAATGTGTTCTTTTCTTCTTATATTAGGTGGTAAACTTAGTTCCTGCAGTTTTTTGTTTAAAAAACTCATTTATTTCGACATCAAAAGCAAAAAATACATTAATCGAAGTATTTTCCCTCGCTAGGTATACATTTTTCCCATCTTTCGGGCAACGCGTAGATTCCGCAACGATAGAACGATTGGTCTTTTGATGCAATCCATTCGTCGATCCATTTTCGCACATCCTCGTAATTTCTGAAGTGTGTATTCACCAAGCCGTGCTGCATCGACCGGAACAAGTAATAGCCCGAAGGAGCTAAGTCTGGTGAATACGCTGGGTGCGGAAGAACTTCCCACTCAAGCTGCATCAGTGTTTCTTTGACGGCTTTGGCAACGTGTGGTCGAGCGTTGTCGTGCAAAAGCATGACTTTACGTCGATTGCTGGCTACTGCTGGCCTTTTTTCCAACAATGCTTCATTCAGACCGTTCAATTGTGATTAATATCGATCCCCCGTGATACTTTTGTTCAGTCTCAATAACTCATAATAAACGACGCCGTGCATATCCCACCAAATGCAAAGCATTGCTTTGTGGCCATGAATATTTCTCTTTGGTGTGGATGTCGATGGTTGGCCAGGGTCTACCCATGATTTTCTTCGTTTAGGATTATCGAAGTATATCCATTTTTCATCGCCAGTCACTATGCGCCACAAAAAACTCTTCTTTTTCTGCCTGGCGAGCAGAGAAATAGAGATGTTTAAGCGAGTCGCAATGGCATTTGCGGTTAATTCGTGTGGTACCCATTTTCCCTCCTTTTGAATTTTTCCTATTGCATGTAGGCGTTTGGAAACAGCCATCGGAGTAACATTTAATGCTGCAGACAATTCTTGGAGCGTTTGAGTAGAGTTTTCGTCCAATAATGCCTGCAAATCGGTATCTTCAATTTTTTTCGTTTCGGTTTTTTCGTTTGGCCTGAGCGTTCTTTATCATCGACATCAAAATCACCAATCTTAAATCGCTGAAACCTTACTTGGCATGTTCTTTCCGATGGAGCATTATTGCCATAAGCTTCGAAAAGCAATTTATGAGCTGCAGCTGCAGTTTTTTTCAAGTCAAAGTAATGAAGCAGCACATGTCGAAAAAACAACTTATCGCGTTCCATATTTAATCAAAAGAAAAAATAGCACTGTCACTTAAATGAATCTCTTCGCACTGAATTTTATTGACAAATGTCTAACCTCTAAAATGCAGCCAGTTTCAGATGTCAAAATAAATTACACCTACATCTAACGTCATCTAACTGTGAGTCGTAGGAACTAAGTTTACCACCTAATACAAATATTGATATCTAAGAAACTATTAAACCTAGCGTATTCAAAAAACTTTTACCGTGAAGTCCATTTTTCTACATTATTAATACCATAAAAGTTAATTTTTCCCTGAAAACTTTACTTTCTGAGACCATCAAAATAATAGTCAATTTTTAGATGGAAGAAAGTCAAATTTAGATATAACCGGTATTTTAAGCTCATAAATTATTTCAAGAGAATTAATAAGAGAAAAGGAAACACATCTCGTTTACATGTGCTTGTAAACATTGTTTTCCTCCCTGCGGATACAAATTAATATTTTCTTCTTCTGATGATTCTGACAAAATTCGTTTCATAATACTTCAACGAAATATCGGTAATACATCATCTATGACCATATAATATGAAACAAAATAATATAAAATATTTCATAATACGAAATCAACTAGTAGATAAATAAATACAATTAGAGAACACGATTGATAAATAATAAACCAACGACTGATTGTAAGAGGCCTATTTACCTTCTACGTCTTGAATTTCTATATCTAAAGAAATATGTGTTAGAAAACATTTTTTTGCTATTTCTTAGCTCACAATAGCGTTTATACTGATAAGATCTGTCGATCGATTAGAATCAAAAGGCTAGCTCCGAAAGAACAATCCTAACACTTGGAACGATCTTCACTTGTTTTGACATAACTACGAAGCACTATTCATCTGTTTCGCATGTTGCCAACTGCTTAAAACCATATATGTTTCGATTTATCGATAAAACGAATGTTGTCAGATCGCGACGGCACAATGCCGTAGACGGACAGCAACGTCGAAATATGTACGACGGCACCTTGCAATCGACGGACCACAAAGTGTTATGGATGTTAACTACATTTAGTACCTTAAATCTTTTTTGCTTTAAGTCATCTATTATATCCTCTTTTTGGCACATTGGATGTAATCCCCTTGCCATAACTTTAATTAGTCTCTCATTCTTGTTTTCATACGTGTACCATTGCGTTGTTGCTGCATTCAGAGATGTTACAAGTGCTTTGTATTTTTCAGTGTCCGGGGTGTTTACTTTCCATACGTTGTTGTTTAGTGCAGTATACTTCATATTCTTTAGTTATAACTGACTTTATTAGTGTATGCAGCCTCGCATAATCTATTAACTCCATCATATTTACAGGTGGGGGTTGTTTCTCGGTTGTCCGTTCCTTCTCCTTCCCTCCTCCTGCATTGGATTTTTCAGCTCTTTCTTGTTCTGTTTCTTGTCGACAATTAGCATTTATTTTTTTGTTATTCCTTCCCTTTCTGAGAACCGAGTCAATTTATCTTACCAGCTCTTTATCGTCGATGCAGTATTCTATAGTCTTGGCTATATCTTCATTCCCTGATTTACCAGTCTTTTCCTCATTTAGTGCCTTCTTAAGTTCTTCGTTTTCAGCTTTTAAAGCTAATATTTCATTCCTCAGTAGTTTCCCAAGGTCTTTGAATTCACTGAGTTTCCTGCAAAGTTCTGCATTTTCCTCACCTTAGTCGTGGGTTCGTACAGTTGAACTTTGGCATGCCTTTGTTGCAGGCCTCCTGCATGTTAATTCTTTTCGAGCAATAGTTACCCTCCCCCCCTCTCCCAGATTCCGTGGGGCCGGCCTCTAAAGAGGGTGAATTTTCCAAATTTGGTCTGCCACCTGGGATAGTTGCACCGTAGTATGTTTTATCCATTGCATTTCTGCCAGCCATGGTGTGCCGATGTTTTTCTGTAGAGATTGTCCTCCTTAGTTGACTTGTTCCTATTTTAAAGCATCAAGAGTTCACCTTGTCGCTATTGAATATCTTAGCGTTATCTAGGATGTATGACAAGGACATGTATGTATCGGACTGATTAGGAATAAATGGCATTTCTCAAGTTTTACTAGTGTGCCTCCGTCAGCAAGGTGAACACTACTAAGACCATATACCAAATGTATGCATAAGTTTTTTCCGGTTTAACTAAGAGATGGCGTCAGCGAAAAGTACGCAGCGTATTAATTTGACACATACTTCATTTTGTTCGTCTGACATTAAAACTACAAACACACACAAGTTGAGTCCGCCAAAAACTAAGGAAACTTGGCGTCGAATTTGTCTACCTTTATTGTGATCCGGTTGAAGAATACCTTTGGTAATTCGGTTAGCTAAGCGAGAAAAAACTTTGTACGAATGAGGAGCACGATCTGGGTATCGTTCTCGCCACAATCTTGCAGCTGCTCTAAATTGACCATCACATTCACCTAAAATAAGCATCATATCACAAGCATCCGTGTTTGAATACGACATGGCTGGTAAATGAGAATTTTGTTACATCTTACGTGACAGTATCAGACATGTCATACATCACGACTGGGTAATGCTAATGCCGGCGGTACCGTAACTTTCAATCCTTATAACTCGAAAAGTACTGATTAAAAAAACGTTTCATTATAGCGTTTTGGAAAGCTCTCGAGGTAAGCTACAACAATGTGCATTGAAAAATGGGGGTTTCCATTTAAGAAATTAAAGGTGACCTTCACGTGATCTTCAAACGACTATCCAAGGTCAAACCACATGACACCATGTGCCCCTAGAAGTCACAAAACTTTTGTCTGAAACATTTTTCTTTAAAATGTCGCGTTTATGAAAAAATCGGGTAAGACGGGTGGTCTGGGACACCCTGTATATGTATGTATATTGTGACGAAACAAAATTTTGCCCGTCACTCAGGTGGTGGTTTGACCGAGTGGGAGCCGGGGGCTCGCGCCTTCTCGCGGAGAGAGGGCGACCGAGTGCCGATTTTTGGTCCTGTGAGCTGTTTACGCACAGGATAGATACCCGCAGCTTTAATGATTCTTTTTCTTTGATTGGAGAAACCCGCGGGCCAGGACAACGGACGAAGGAAAGAGCTGAGGAGAGGAAAATGAAGAGAGACGCGGAAGGAACGGGGAGAGATGCACCAGGGCGGAGGGACGGCAACAAAAAGAGGGATGGTCACCTTGCGAAAAAGAGGTGCACAGTCCCGCTACCCGGTCGCAGATCAGGATCCCGCGGTAGGCGCGCCCGGGAATCCTCGGGAACAACTGCGAGCCCTAAAAATTTGCCGAATTCAGTCCAGAAAAGAACGGTCGAAAAAGCGTCGAAAACCAACGGTAACAGACGCGAGGTTCCGCGAACATCCGCAAGATAAATGGTTTGGTCGAAGGAACCAATTGGGAGCCGCGTGGCGCGGTGATAGATCCCTAAGGCGGTTGCTCATATGAGACGGGACGAGCAAAGCTCGTCACTGTGCGGCCCGCAGACGTGCGAAGTGAACGAGCGAACGAGCGAGCGAGCGTGCGAGAACCCGGACCGTTGCTGTGTTCAGGAAGGAACTCCAGGAGAGGAGAAGCGAGCGTCCGGTGGCGAGCGAGTGAGCGAGTCATCAAACAGCCGCGGGCTAAAAAGTCGAGTCGCAATTAATTTTGGAAAAGTAGTTTCGTGAGTAAATTCGAGAGGTTGCCGCCGCTTTTCGGTGGCAGGTAGAGTCGTGACTACTCCCGGAAGTTGCCGCTTCTCGGCGGCTAGAAGGACGGAACTCGGTTGTCCTAAAACATTGCCGGTCGCACAGTCCGCGCTGATTCGAAATCCGAAGGCGTGCGTATGGACTCGCGCGTAAAGAAGTTGATTGTACGTAGGGACTGCTGCCGGCGGGCGAGTACGTCGGAGAGTACCGACCCGGCCGGGGCAGCAACTACTGACAGGAGAGAGACCCGGCTGGCGTCCAACTTAGGATCCGGAGAGATTCGCTCAACGGTTGCAGGGCAAGGGAGCTGAAAACGCGACGCGAGTCAATTAATTGCTGCCGTCGAACGGCATAGATCCGCCGCTGCAAGTTACGTCTCGCGGAACAACTGGCGAGACACGCTCCCTTAGAATCAGTTGCCGAACCTCCTGGAGAAGGAAGTAAAGCTGCTGTTCGCGAGCAAGCAAGCCAAATCGAACGTTACATCTTTGTCGGTTCAGACAAGCGTGATCTATGGTCTCACATGACCGCTAGATGATCGGATAATATCTTTCATGTATTCCTTACAATCAAAATTAAAACTTTGTCATTTGTTACTTTTAACACGTCAAAACGTCGACGTCTCGTCGAGCTTATTTACTTCTCCCGGCTCCCCTCCGACGGAACGGCACATATCGAGGGAGCGCCACTAAGAACCACGACGCTCTACGGCGCGGAATCGCGCGGGATGCGATTCCGCAGATCGTTGCTTATGAAAAATTTGAGCTAGCCAAGGCAAAGCCGCTGCCGCTTGAATAGCGGGAGCGAAGTGAACCACCAAAGGATGAAGCGCCGGTTGCAAAGGGTCACAATATATATATATA
>NW_014554863.1:0-370 GCF_001313825.1 Dinoponera quadriceps | reverse complement strand
TCTTGTGCCCTTCTCTCTTGATCAGATTCTCTTGTGCCCTTCTCTCTTGATCGGACTCTCTTGTGCCCTTCCCTCTTGATCTTCGGACAAAAAGGGGGTTTCATCCGTGGACCCAACGTTTTCTTGCGAAAACAGCCCAAGTCCCTGCCTTGGCATTCGCCCAATGCCCCACGGGAAAACCACGGTTAAAATCCGTGGGGAAGGCAGCCTTCTCAAAGATGTCCAGAATTCCAGATGTGCAGAATTCCAAGTCTCCAAATGTTTCACCAAAACTCCAGACATTTCATCAAGAATAACTAAAATTAACAAACAAAACACCTTAGTAAATTCCTTAAGATTAAAATTTTTATAACTAAATCAAATACCAGAT
>NW_014554862.1:0-546 GCF_001313825.1 Dinoponera quadriceps | reverse complement strand
AAGCTCAAGAGGAGTAAATTTCGTTTCTTCGTGGACACTGGTGTTATAAGCAAATCAGGCTCTTTCGATGATTGTGTCTTAATTACGTTCATTATTTATGAAACATTTTATATATTCGTAAAGGACATGGTGGAACCGTTCAAATGATCCATTAGACTGGATGTGAAACGCGGTAGTTTTAAAGTGCTTGATCTGAAAATATTTCGATATTTCGTGCATTACGCGTCCTATGAAATTCGTTCCTTGATCTGTAAGAATTGCTTTAGGACAGCCAAATCTGCATATAAAATTATTAACAAATGCGGAGACGGTAGATTCGGCAGTGAAATGAGCTGACGGAACAGCGATAGAATATTTAGTGACTAGGTTTTTGATAATGAGTAAATAAATTCTTTCATTACGCGTTTTAGGCAATGGTCCCAAAATGTCCAGTGCGATTTTATCAAAAGCGGCACAAGGAGTGACGTTCAGGATCATTGGTTGACGTGTTTTAAGGTGGACTAATTTTTTCATCTGACAAGTGCGGCATTGCCGAATATATTCTTG
>NW_014554861.1:0-862 GCF_001313825.1 Dinoponera quadriceps | reverse complement strand
GGATTCCCGCGTAGTCGTATATAATAAGCAGCGGAACTTTCATTAACAGTTCACGGACGAAGTTTCGTACATCGATGCACTCCAATAGCGGGATATCCTCGCGGACGTATCGCGATTCGTTAATTCGCGAGACACCGTCGGAGAATTATATGCCAGAGAGGGAACCGTGGGTTTTACACGAAATCGTACGATGGGACGACAAAAAGCCGATAGCGTGCGGATGAAGTAGGAACGTTGGAAATAATGGATAGAAGCGACACGCAAACAAGCGGAAACAGTAATATAATTGCAATTAAAAGGTAATTATTCAATCTACGATTTCGTCTAACGAAATGAAACGATAACAGCGACATGTACAACACAGATTATGGGAATAAATAATAAATAATAATAAGTCATAATCGACAATATAAAATAAAAACATGCGGCGCGTAATTTCCGTGTCAAATCGCATGCGATTCACATATCTGTTANCATATATCTGTTACAGGTGTTATTAACATATGCAAGTATTACTTGCCAACATATCGACTGCGAACGTATCATACGTGTGATAGATCGACCTCGAAGCGCGGACGGCTTTATTAATTATCGAGTGTTGACATAATTAAAACAAATTCGAGTTGGATCCAAATTCGTGTTTGTCAATTTGCAAAACGGGTAAAAGAGTAAATAACAACGCGAAACGTTTTTTAGAAGAAGAGAAACAGCGCGTACACGCTGCAAAATAAACGAGCCGTGGGGTCACATCCGACCCAACCTTACCGTTAGAGGGTAAAATTAAAATGAAGACGTCGGCGGCTCGATGTTCGTAAATCACGTCGCGCGAGCACCGCGACTCTACTCCGAAGGAAGGTTGTTT
>NW_014554860.1:0-3118 GCF_001313825.1 Dinoponera quadriceps | reverse complement strand
CGACGACTTAACGTTCTTCCATTTATTGCTTTTCTTTCTAAGATTTTTATAATTTTTTTTGTTTTTTTTTCTGTTTTTTGATTCTTTTTAATTTTTAAATTTTTATAGCTTCCTATTTTTAATGATTCGTGGTACATATGTGAAACGACGGCATGTCATTCTTTTTATTCATGCGATTTTTATAAATATATTTATCTGTCTTTTTTCTTTCTTTAGGTCTTTTTAACATTAAAGTTTTTCGTTGCTATATAGAGTTATTTTCTTCTATTTTATTTTATTTCCTTTATTAATTTAATTGTTAATTTATTTATTTAATTTATTTTATTTTATTTTTATATTTACTTATTTATATATTTATTTACTTGTTCCATGCCGCCTTCGGTGTGTACCCAACATAACGTGAAACAGACGTGGTCAAAGTGGGGTAAGGATGAGACAGGGACGAGTTTACGATGAGATCTGGATGAGTTCTGGATGAGTTAGTTTACCGGATTTTCGGAAAAATGATACTTATGACGTAGGTCGGGCAGGAAGGGAATAGATTATTAGAGTGTGAAAAGAGAAGTGGTAACTTTCCCCTCCGGGAAAACTTGCGAGTTTGCGTGTTATACGCGAAGAAACGTGAATGTCAAGTGAATATTGCATTTCTTTACGTTTAATCGTGAACGGATGCAAACTGAAAAGTGTGATTGAAATATTTAGTTTTATTACGTTATTTCCACGCGGCAGCCTAGAGGATTTCAAGTGGCAAGGATTTTTTCGATTCTACATCGTGAACTAATGCAACTTAACGTTCCGGCTTGAATCTTTTCGAACAAATACGCTAGTTCCTCGAGAAAAGCTAAAAGAAATCAATCTGCGGGCGAAACTTGCGAGTTTGCGTGTAATAGGCGAAGTAACGTTAATGTCGAGTGGATCTTGCGTTTCTTTACGTTAAACCTTGAACGGATGCAAACTGAAGAGGGTGATTGAAATAATCAGCTTAATTACGTTATTTCCATGCGGCAGCTTCGAGGATTTCAGGCGGCGAGCGCTTCTTTCTATTCTACATCAGAAAACGTGAACTAGTGCAAATTCACGTTTCGGCTTGAATCTTTTCTACCAAATATTCTAGTTCCACGAGTGAAAGTAAAAGAAATCAATCTGCGTGCGAAACTTGCGATTTTGCGTGTAATAGGCGAAGTAACGTGAATGTCGAGTGAATTTTGCGTTTCTTTATGTTAAATCGTGAACGATTGCGAACTGAACAGTGTGATTGAAATATTCAGCTTTATTACGTTATTTCCATGCGGCACCCTTGAGGATTTCAAGCGGCCAGCGTTTCTTTCTATTCTACATCAGAAAACGTGAACTAGTGCAAATTTACATTTCGGCTTGAATCTTTTCTACCAAATATTCTAGTTCCACGAGTGAAGGTAAAAGAAATCAATCTGCGTGCGAAACTTGTGATTATGCGTGTAATAGGCGAAGTAACGTGAATGTCGAGTGAATTTTGGGTTTCTTTATGTTAAATCGTGAACGAATGCGATTTGAACAGTGTGATTGAAATATTCAGCTATATTACATTATTTCCATGCGACAGCCTCGAGGATTTCAGGCGGCGAGCGCTTCTTTCGATTCTACATCAGAAAACGTGAACTAGTGCAAATTCACGTATCGGCTTGACACTTTTCTAGCAAATACCCTAGTTCCGCCAGAAAATGTAAAAGAAATCAATCTGCGAGCGAAACTTGCGCGTTCGCGTGTAATAGGCGAAGCAACGTGAATGTCGAGTTAATCTTGCGTTTCTTTACGTTAATCGTGACCGGATGCAAAGTGAAAAATGTGATTGAAATATTCAGTTTAATTACGTTATATTCGTGCTGCAGATTCGATGATTTCAGGCGGCGAGCGTTTATTTCGATTCTACATCAGAAAACGTGAACTAATGCAAATTCACGTTTCGCCTTGAATCTTTTCGACCAAATAAGCTAGTTCCACGAGAAATGCTAAAAGAAATCAATCTGCGGGCGAAACTTGCGAGTTTGCGTGTAATAGGCGAAGTAACGTTAATGTCGAGTGGATCTTGCGTTTCTTTACGTTAAACCTTGAACGGATGCAAACTGAAGAGGGTGATTGAAATAATCAGCTTAATTACGTTATTTCCATGCGGCAGCTTCGAGGATTTCAGGCGGCGAGCGCTTCTTTCGATTCTACATCAGAAAACGTGAACTAGTGCAAATTCACGTTTCGGCTTGAACCTTTTCTACCAAATACCCTAGTTCCGCGAAAAAATGTAAAAGAAATCAATCTGCTGGCGAAACTTGCGAGTTTGCGTGTAATAGGCGAAGTAACGTTAATGTCGAGTGAATCTTGCGTTTCTTTACGTTAAATCGTAAAAGGATGCGAACTGAAGATTGTGATTGAATTATTCATCTTTATTACGTTATTTCCATGTGGCAGCATCGAAGATTCAGACGGCGAGCGTTTCTTTCGAATCAACATCAGAAACGTGAACTAATATAAATTCACATTTCGGCTTAAATCTTTTGGAACAAATACGGTAGTTCCACGTGAAAAGGTAAAAGAAATCAATCTGCAAGCGAAAGTTGCGAGTTTTCGTGTAATAGGCGGAGTAAAGTGAATGTCGAGTGAATCTTGCGTTTCTTTACGTTAAATCGTGAGCGGATGCAACCTGAAGAGTGTGATTGAAATATTCAACTTTATTACGTTATTTCCATGCGGCAGCCTCCAGGATTTCAAGCGGCTAGCGTTTCTCTCGGTTCTACATTAAAGAACGTGAGCTAATGCAAAATCACGTTTCNCCCACTGATTATTGCTAAGTACTATGCTGTTTAATAAATAGTAGCTTCTGCAAGATATTAAAATAACCTTTTTGTTATAAAATTTATATCTAATTCCATTGTTCAGTAAAATTTAGATGTATAATTATTTCAAACTATAATAAGTTCATTATCGTTTAACTTTAAATGTAATCTATACAAACAGAAGCAAGTATAAAAGTGCAATTTAATGTATTTTTATTTGAAGTGGGGCAAATGTTAAAATAGTTAATTCTGGAAACGGAATGGAAGAAATAAATAATAAGAGATCAAAAAAGATATAAGTAGTCAAAAAT
>NW_014554859.1:0-2686 GCF_001313825.1 Dinoponera quadriceps | reverse complement strand
TGTAGCGCCATTTGCCGTCACTTCCGCTTCGCGCCCAAGGCGGAAGCAGAGTCTCGTGCCGAGAGCTATCTTCTCCGCGCAGGCCGCGGTGCTCCCCGCCGTGCGCGGGATCTTGTCCTCGGGTGCCGCGCGCGGCGCCACAGCTGAGGCGAGGCGAAAAAGAAGCGTTCGCTTCGCCGTCTGAGTTGCGAGCGTGAGTCAGCAGAGAACAGTAGCGAGAGTTAGTAGCGAGAGAGTTGAGCAAGAAGCGGTAGAGAGTAGAANAGTTTCACTTAAGAAATGTATGAAGATCACAATCATTCGAGTTGCATTGATTTTCCACTTTAACGCACTTATAGTGAATTCTTTCACTGCACATTTCTCTCTCTCTCTCCCTCTCCATCTTGGAATGAATATTTTCGTTTCCACTTGAACTTAATCGAATCTAATGACGTATGTTATAAGTAGCAAGATAAGCATGCCTTACTGTAACCGTTTTATGGTTGTTACCTTTTTATTTTCGGTTCATAATTTCAGTGCACAGTTTATCACATTTCATATGTGGAATGTGTATTTAAATAAAAATACACAACAATTTATACCATGTCTCTTTTAAATATTTTTAATAACGTTTAAAACATTAATATTAACTAAATGTGTTTCTGAATGTAAGGATATCGCGAATAGAATTACCTGGATTTCCGGTAGACATGCCAATATACGAAGCACGAAACTCGAAGTAGTTGCTAAGGTGTCGTGACCCTATAACATTTTCGCACGTTATATTCTAGTTTTCGAGTTAAGACGTGTGCGTAATATGTTCTTGCGTAACATGTTCTTGCAAAACACGGAATATGATTTCAGTGGATTATCAAAGGATCTTAGTAATTAATTACTGCAAGAATGATATTATACCGTGAACAAGACCGAGTTGACAAAATCCAAAATCTCCTTGTCGGTTATTTGTCCGTCCTTCTTCATGTCTATCAATATCTCCAAAAGAGGGAATCGATTTTTCTTACTCACATCAACATTCTCGATATTGTCCAGATCGTCTCTCGCTNGACGTGTGCAAAACACGGAATATGATTTCAGTGGATTAACAAAGGATCTTAGTAATTAATTACTGCAAGAATGATATTATACCGCGAACAAGACCGAGTTGACAAAATCCAAAATCTCCTTGTCGGTCATTTGTCCGTCCTTCTTCATGTCCATCAATATCTCCAAAAGAGGGAATCGCTTTTTCTTACTCACATCAACATTCTCGATATCGTCCAGATCGTCTCTCGCATAATACATCTTGTAATTGATCGTGTTGATGCCGTTTTCTGCGTCCTCGGTTAAATTTTCAGCTTCGATTTGATGTCTATTTTTAAACTGCTTCTCTTCGATGTCCTTCCATTTCTCTTGGATCACTATCCTCGCTGCTGAGTGGTCGGTATAGTACAATTTTTGGTGCAGTTTTTGAGATTTGANCATCAACATTCTCGATATCGTCCAGATCGTCTCTCGCATAATACATCTTGCAATTGATCGTGTTGATGCCGTTTTCTGCGTCCTCGGTTAAATTTTCAGCTTCGATTTGATGTCTATTTTTAAACTGCTTCTCTTCGATGTCCTTCCATTTCTCTTGGATCACTATCCTCGCTGCTGAGTGGTCGGTATAGTACAATTTTTGGTGCAGTTTTTGAAATCTGAACAACACCTTCGATCGTAATGATATGTCGATCTGTCGTTTATGCACAATCTCGCTCAGTCTGTGACGTTAAAAAACGGGACAATGAAACATTATATGTGGAGCTTCAAAGTAACAACGTGTAGTAAGTACGAAGTACAAAATAAAAACTCTTACTTCATCACGGCCCTTGTATAATTAAAACTGATGTCTTCTTTCTTCTTATCCCCATTTCCGCTTCCACCAACGTATTAAAAGTTGAGTTACTAAATAAAGAGTTCAACGATTTAAAAAGAGGCGAAAACATTTAGTGCAATATTTCCCATTTCACGTTTGATTCATAAACGAGCGTTGTAATTAAATACATTAAAACTACTGTCTATTTCCTTCTAGATCCACCACGTTTATCTGTCATTGGTCATAGCCTGATGATGTCAAAAAAAAATTCCGCAGATGTATTTATCCTTGTTGTGGATCTTTGCGCTGAATACGGCTCAGTGTTATCATTAGTTTTTGGAACACAAGCTTATATATTTTTGACAGATCCGCAAGATGTAGAGGTTATCTTAAGTAACCCTGAACACATCGACAAACCCGCAGAATACAGGTAAATAAATCAAAATAAATCAATTTTTAGGCGGATTATAGTCAAGTTAATCCCGCTAACGTTAAGATGTAATTGAGATAATGTTCGAATAATGATCGAGAAGTGAGTTTTTATTGTTATTTTCTCGTGATTTTGTTGTCGCCTAGACATCATTACAATTTTATATTCGGTCTGAGTTAGATCCTTAATCAGAGTGAACCTACTTATTGGGTGAGTGCAAAAGTGCATGCGGAGTTTGTGAGTAAAAGTCAGACAGTGATTAGGCAAACAAAGTTTTTTATTCAATCAATGATATATTCTCCATCGTTGTCTATAATCTCTTTCCAACGTTCTGGCAGCATACGGATGCCCCGATCATAAAAACTGCGCGGTTTAGATTCGAAGAACGAAGACACGACGTTTTTTAAGGCATCCAAAGAGTC
>NW_014554858.1:0-10240 GCF_001313825.1 Dinoponera quadriceps | reverse complement strand
GACGTATCTCTGTTCAGAGGCAGAGACTATCCGTCGCAACTCCACGACAACGTCCTCCGTTTACCTTTCGGGTGTGAATCCGAACTGTCGATTGGAGATCTTCCCCGGCGAGAGTGACGTCTAATTGAGTCGTTTCAGAAGAAGCTTCTCGAAAAGTTTCCCTATTACGGAGAGGAGACAGATAGGCCTATAGGATTTGGAGTCCTCCATGTCCTTGCCTTTGCCCTTTAGGAAGACTCTGAGCAAGCTCTCCTTCCAGATGGAGGGAAAGACGACCCATTGAAGGCACCCATTGAAAAGCCTAATGAACTGACCGCGGAATGCCTTGTAGGCAATCTTCNGGCCTATAGGATTTGGAGTCCTCCATGTCCTTGCCTTTGCCCTTTAGGAAGACTCTGAGCAAGCTCTCCTTCCAGATGGAGGGAAAGACGACCCATTGAAGGCACCCATTGAAAAGCCTAATGAACTGACCGCGGAATGCCTTGTAGGCAATCTTCAGTACCGAGACCTTGATGAGATCCAGGCCTGGCGCCTTGTTGTTAGTCAGAAATCTGACTGCTGCTGCGATTTCTGCACCCGTGAAGAGAGGGTCGTCCGCAGTGTCAGGCACGTGGTGTGCGCTATCTCTGACTTCGCGCTGCTGCAGCGTGTCCTCGTTCTCCCGGTCATTCGGCACGTGCACGTCGAGCAGGCAAGCAGCGGTCTCCTCTAGGGTGACGGTCGAGGAGTTTCCGCCACGGAGAGTGCTCAGCACTTTGTCAAGCCGGAGCTTATCGGTCTGATGCTTATAAAAAAATCCCCAGTGTTTCGAGCTGCCTTGATCCGTAACAAATTTCCGCCAGCTCTCTAGTTTTACCTTCCTCACCTCCTTGGTGTACTCCCGCAACGAAGAGCGGTAGACACGCAGTTTGGCGGAACCGGTCGGTTCAACACTTTCCTTCTGATATGCCCGTCTGTTTTTATAGACGATTTTCTTTTTTATCGTTAGATTTTTCGTCCACCACGGGTTGGACTACCTATATTGCCTTTTCCTTGGCATTGCCTTCTTACAAGCGTTCATAAGGGAGCCCGCAAGAGCATCCGCGTACTTCACCACGTTCTCCGCAGACGTCAAACCGAGGACCTCAAGTCTCGATACGGACAGATTGACGAGGCTCTCAACGAACTTCTCCCAGTAGGCCCGATTGGTGTCGAACCGAACTTTTGTAGTTCGCTGCTCCCTACCTCTGACTTTTGGCACCCTCAGCCTAATGTCCAGGGAGTTGTGGTCACTGGTTGTCCAGTCGCAACGTACCTTCCATTCGCCGACGAACTGGCTCATGGATGGGGACGACAGGTTCACGTCGATGTGCGACGATCCCCATGACGTCCAGTAGGTGGGCGGCTGTCCGACAACATTAAGGACTTTGTATCCGCAAGCCCGAATAAAGTCTTGGAACATCGCTCCCCTATCGTCCAATTTACGATCACCCTAAAGAGGGGATCGCGCATTGGCATCCATTCCTATTAATACTCTTTGCCCCCTCAGTGAACGAAGCACCTTTTCAAGGTGCCTGAGGTGCCTCTCTATCTCGTCACTGTACTAAAATTAGCACGATGCGACGTAGAAGGAGAAGCCGGGTGCTCGCACTTCCGCACATGCGCAATGCGTCGTGCTGAGTTGCGAGACAAGCATTATCTGGAATTCGGGGTTACAAGCGACTACTGCAGCTCAAGGATGTTACACGCACACGGCAGCCACCCTCATTCCAGTCCCTAGCCTTATGAAGGCGTACCCACTGCCCTGATTCCGGACGTGCAGCTCCTGCAACAGCAGGACGTCCAGTCGCTTTTGAGCAATGAGTTGACGAACCTCCCCTGTCACAACAGCCGAACGCCTCATGTTCAGCTATAGCACCCTAATTCCCGTGGATCTAAATAACGCGGGCAGTGAAGTGCTTCTGGCTGGCACCAGAGGCACGTAAGAATCGATTACCTCTACTGGGGATTGGGACGAGGTCGCGATTGCGGCATCTACGTTCATCGCGGAGCTGTTGACAGAGCCTATTCTGATTTGCCTCACACGGTCGAGGATTGCCGGTGTGAGCAGCCTATCACATCTCTCTAGACTAACACTGACAGCACGAAGGCTGAGAACCTGGGACCGTGCACCGAATTGCTCTGAGCCGCGGATGTGCGCGGGCACGGTTGGTCGAGGCGCCCTCCTGGAAGCGGGGGCCTCGCGTCCGAACGTGCACGCGACAGAGCATCAGAGGATCCCCCCGCTTCCAAAGTTGCGGCCCTGTGTAGTCGGAAGCGTTTGGCCAGACGGACACTAATCCTCAACACATTTTTGAAAAATTTACCCATAATAATTTGTATTTGAGTGTCGGAATGTAGGTCGAGTAACGCAGAGCCGCCTTACGTTTCCAAGCCTAGAGAACCCGGGGGGTCGGCAGGTTCCCCGAGGTTGTATCGTTAGAGTCTGCGCATCTTTTACGTCCTAGCAGCCATTCATACCCTCGGCACGATACTTCCACCTTGGTATTAGGACTGTAAAGGCAGGCCGGCCCGAGCTGAAAATAAAAGGGAGAACTCCGGTTCCGTCGTCACTGCGAACAAAGCCATAGAAACGCAGGGCCCGGTAGTTTTAATTTAAGAGCAGTTCCCGTGCGCTTTCCACACATCGTAGTGCGCAGAAGGAGGGCGGAAGTTATCTGTCTCGGGGATGAGGTTAGAGTGGTTGGAGTTTTTGTGTGAGTAAGATTTTTTACCGCATTTGAACCAATTACCTGTTCGCGGCAGTGCTTGTGTGGGATGTGGGAGTTGTTTGCGGAGAGGAAATGTGGAGAGGATTGGGGATTTGTTCGATGCCGTCGGGTAGCGCTACTTCAGCTCCAGAAAGCTCAGCGACTGTCAATGCGAGTTTCATACCGCTCGAGACGCTGGCCATCCTTCGGCGCCTCACTGTTTTGTTGTCACCCGTTCCTTTACCGCAACGAACTAGGGAATCTGAAGAAGAAAAATGTATTAATGCTTCCGGTTCCGTCGCCGCTGGGGCAGAGCCACAGAAGCGCAGGGCCCGGTAGGTCTGTATAACGCAGCAGCTGCCCTGCTTCACCGCAGCGCCAGGGTTGCGGGGAAGAGGGCGATTGGGAGACGGGCCTTCAGAAGAAGGGGAATAATAGGGCTTTACCGCATAAGGACAATTCAACTGTACGCGGTAGCGCGGTGATTTTCTCAATGGGGAGGAAGTGGCGTCTTTAACGTTGCACCGCTTAAGAATTACTTATATGTTCGCGGTAATGCAGTCGGCCTCACAGAGAGGGTAGGAGTGGTAATTTTTGTGGGAACCGCGTGAGAACAGATTTCCTGTTCGCAGTAATGCTGTGGGAGTGGAGGAAATGGGGGTTGAGGTATTTGGTTTTAACCGCGTGAGAACAGATTATCTGTTCGCGGTTATGCAATGAGATTCACATGAGGGATGGAAGGAAGGTGTAAAGGTTACAGAATACCGCGTGAGAACAGATTATCCGTTCGCGGTAGTGTTATGTTAATAAAGAAAGGGATCAAAGGGTAGGAGAGGGAGGTGGAAGAATCCGCCAGCAACCCCAAGGCTCCAGCACGCCAGCTTGCTGTCTTAGCGGATTTCATACCGCTCGAGGCGCTGGCGTGCCTTCTGCGCCTTGGTACCAAGCCGCCGGCAGATTATCCCACGAGGGACCCGCTGAGCCCTTCCTCCTCCCACTCGGGGGGAAGATAGCGTATATCCAAGCTAGAGCCCCGTCAGCCGCCAGGAGGAGTGAAAGTTGCGACCTCCTCCAGCGTTTCCGACTCACATCACGAGGAGGTGGGGTTGGCCCTCGAATCACCCTCCGGGTCTTGGTGGGGGACATCCGGGGGTCTCGTGGCCCCCCAGCGTCTCCCTCCGTTCCGGTGGTAACCGGGGTCACTGGCTTTCTGCCGATGCACTGTTGCGGGGGCGAGAATCGCGCGAACAGGTGTTTAAAGGCTCCACCCGTAGAGGGGGAACGCACCACCTATTTACGGCCGCCGGGAACAAAGCCAACGATTATCACCCTTTTGCTTTCGTCGGCCCCCCTGGGTGAAACGGATCTTCGTGCTGTACTCACCTTCGTCAATCTCCCGGTCCCAAACGACGCTCCGGTGTCCGTAGCGTCGAATGTCCCGTCGCTCCTCCCGCTCTTCTGAGATACGTCGGATGTCTCCCCATCCCCGACAACAAAGGCGGTCGCCACTGGCGAGGCCGAGTGCATTCCGCCATGAAAGTCGATGACACCATCCGTCCCACGTCTCCCATCTTTCCCCCCATCCCCAGAATTAATTCCGCCATATTGTGTGAATTTAAGTCCTTGGGTTCGCCCATTATGGGACCCCCATCTCGGTGAGGGTACTTCTCCTGGTAGAAATAAGCCCTAATGATCGGAGAGGAAGCCGAGAAGCGGTTTATCGGGTAGCCACCCCTATCTTCTCCAATGACTCTATTGAAAGTGTTAAGGGATATGCCCGCGCCATAAATGATGTTAAAGGTTTATCGTCACCCCTATCGAGTGGGCGCGCACCGATCCGATCGGCCGCTTACCCAAACCTCAGGCTAGACGTTGCCACCATTTACCCTAGGTGGTATCTGGTATCGGGGCAAGCTGGCTAGGCCGTCCCCACTCCCCCGCCCTACACAGGCGCTTCAACCGTGGTATTGGCTTCAGTCAGACACGGATCAGCGGTTCTTCCACATTAAACATGGCGGTTTCACGGGCCCACCGCCACCACAGGGGGCAAGCCACCTGCAGCGACGGACTCCCATATTACTCCCGCTAGAGGTCAGATACAAACATGATCCGGGTGCCCGGCTATCCCCCCGGCCCACCTAGGTGAACCGAGGGGCATCTGAGTTTTACTATTCCCCCAGGTGTAGTCTGCCAGGAATATTCACACCAGGCCGATTGCGGACCATTCATACATCCNCCCCCCCCCTCCGGGCCAGTGCTTGGATGGAGAGAGGCGCTCTTGGTCGCCCCTCACATTGGCCCCTAACTCACCGCGGAACCATAATTCCACAGTGAGAAGGGAACCCGGGCTCACTGGAGCTTAAGCTCCGTCACCACAACAAGGTGGCGCCTCAACGACGAGCGTTTATTCATACTAGATTAACCGAAACTTTCAAAATTTTAAAACAGTTTATTTCATTTTTTATACAAAATGTAATGCAAATTATTTGATCTTCTATTTTAAGACATTAACAAATCGCCAAATACACCAGACACAACTTACTTAATTGGCATTCAAATTTAAACTACGCATCCAAATTTAGATTGACATTAACATGTTCGCTGCCAACTACGAGTATATTCGTATCCCGATTACTGACATCCTATGTCAAATATGACTTAATCCATATTATAAGCACGTTAATTTGGACCCCTAACTTGTGATTAAAGCGGAGAACACGTCTGGGGATTTTGTAAAAGAAAATAATTTTAGCAAAAGTATTGTAATCAGTAATCTTTCCTTTAATGGCCATGGCCTAACGAACATTTTTATTTAGACTTTGACTTTGAACTCAAATAGCATTGAGAATGAGAAATTGTAAAACGAAATTACTTGTAGTTGGCGTATAAAACAAAATTATTTCTGATAAACCAGCCACAAGATTATTCGTACTAACCTTGTAGAAGTAAAAGTGCTTGGCGCGCGGTAACAAACTATGCCCGAGGAGCATGGTAGCAAACATGTTAAGGACATATGTACTGCGACCGATATTCGCGACTCGGCTTCTCCGAGTCGCCGGTGCAACGCCGACGGGCGAACCTCGGGCCGCTAACTAAAGTCGGACCTTCACAAGTCCGTGTGGGCGCCAGGTGCGCGAATCGCACCCACTAACTATGGGCCCCGCGGTCGGCGTCGCCGTCCGCGCGTCGGCCACTTGACCCGAGTTCGCCCCGATCGGGACCGACAGCTCCGGGGTGATTTAAGTCGGAGGCCGGAGGGGATCCGTACGGTCGCCGGCGTCAGTCGGCGACCGGCGCAAAAAGGGGAAAGGACCGGAAATAAAAGAAAAGAAAAAAAAGAACCGCGACCTCGCCAACTCTTTCCAGTGTTTCGCCCTTCTTTTTATTTTAAAACCGCGACAACTATATACAATTTAATGCTCGTTACTTCGCCGCGGCGGACCCGAGACTTCCGCTTCTCGCGTTCGCGTATTGACCGGCCGTCGAGCCAAGGGGCCGGGACCTTGCACGCCACGAATATTCCCAATCACAAAAAAAATATAATTAACGATACTGAATGCGGTGAGGCGGCCTTACAAGTGCGAGCTCCCGGGAGGCTGGTCTTCTTCGGAAATCCTCTCTCTCCTGCTCTCTCGCTTGCTGCTTGCTCGCTCCTTCGCTCGGGTCGCCGCCAAGGGTCACTAAAAGCCCGGTACTCCTTCCTCGCGGTCACACGCGTTCTCGATACGACAGCCAAAAAGCGCGAAAGCGGCAACTCTCTCAAACTTAGCGGTAATAAAGTCTTTCTCCAACTTGGCGGTGACACAGTCTCTTTCTAACTTGACGGTAGCAATATCTCTCTCTAACTGACTCCAAAGTTCTTTGCCGACAAGCTCGTAGCGATCCGCTACCTCTTCCCCCCTTTCTTTTCGGCAGCCGAATCTTTACCGGCGGTGCCCGAGTCGCCTCCGAGCCCGCCGCTCCGCCGCCGGTTTTTCCCGGCGCGGTCCCGCGGCTTCGGGCTCCGGTGTCCTCAGTGCGACCTCGGCCCGCCGGCCCTACCGCCGTCGCGGGGTCGAAGAGGTAGCCCCGGTGGTGTCGGTAGCGGCCCCTCGGCGGTCATCTCAGAGCGGAGGGCGGCGGGGTCCTCCTTTTGGCGATCGGCGTTCCGTCCTCTTCTCGCCGCCCCTTGGAGCGGGGTGTACACGCGGTCGGGGCGCGGGGCTCGCCTCTACCGCTACCGCGCGCCCGCGGCGCGCGGTCTTCGCCAACTCAAAAAAAAACAAACTACAAAAAAAAGACTAATAATCTTAAGTCGGCGCGCTCCTATGAGCACGCCACACGCCTTGCGATAGGGCTTTCGCCCTTGGGACGGGCGCTCCGAGCCGCCACGTCACAGTACAACTATCACAATAATATCGCTTTAAAAACAGATATTTTTAGCTCAGGAAGTTTAAAAATTGCACGAAGTCTTTGAAATCTCGTATGTACACGTTTGTACACATATTTTTAGATATTCGGTAACATATAAGGCAATGGTGGAATCATGCTTAGAACACTGTAAACTATTTTTCTTTTGCATTGAACCAACAATAAAGATAGAATTATGCTTACAACACTATAAGAATTGAAAAAATAAGTGAGTACCAGAAGAACAATTACCCATACAGCAAAGACCTCCAAAGGACGCTATAAAAACGTCCAGAATATGTCTAAGAACGTCCTAAGAACTAGGATAAAGTGTGTGAGAGAAAGATTCCTAGGATAAAGTTTGTGAATACGGTTCTTAAGACAAAGTGAAAATTGCAAAATTTGCTGATAGTAATCCCATAAGGACATCCATGGTATCCACGCGGAATCGACGTGGAATCGTCATGGAATCGATTTCCTTACGTGGAAGTAACATATACAGGGTGGCCCATTTTAATCTAACCACTCAAATAACTCACTGGGAATGACCCAAATCAAAAAAAGTTTCGGGACAAAAGTGTCCTACTTTTAGGGGGAAATTGAATGGTGACCTTGAGTTTGACCTTGAAGTCGATTTTCAAGGTTATTTCAAGGTCAACTTCATTTTTGTAAATAAGAACCCCTATTTTTGACCACAGATTCTGATAGTGCTTGAAATTCTGCGTTCAACCATATGAATTTTAATAGGGGTCAAATGTCATTTTAAGATCATTTCAAGGTTAAAACGTCAAAATAACAGCATTTTTAAGGTTTCTTAAGGTAAAGTATATTTTTCAGCCATATGCGTCATGCTAAGGGTCAAAAATCATGTTACGGTCAAATAGTCGAATAACTCCATTTTATAAAGTTTTTTATTTAATTTTAGCTTCAGGTTGTGTGACATTTAAGATTTATCAATCTTAATTTGAAAAAAATTAGTCGTGATCTTAAACTTCACTCTGGAGCCAAAAGTTGAAGTTACTTCAAAGTCAAAGGTTAAAATAATGAAATTTTTAAAGTTTTTTTTTCAAAAATCATCATAAGTATTACGAAGCGTGGTGTTGGTAGTTTTTGAATCATGGAGAGAAGCGTTTACCTTGGATCTTGATTCTGATGGTTACTTTACCTTTCGATTCAAAGATCAAGGTCATTTCAAGTTCAAAAAGTAAAAAAAAATTATAAATAAATGCTGATTATAAACATAATTTTGACTTCAATTGACGATATAGCATGGTGAAAATTTTTCTCCTGTCAGCGTTCCCTAGGAATAACGATTTTAACGTGGCAGAACTTTGTTTCCATCAGGGTGCTTGTTTATCGTGAGTCCTCTATTGAAATCAGCGATTTCAGCATTTAATTTACTGCAACTAACATTATTTCAGAAATTTTAAATTTAAGTTAAAATTTGCGCCTTCTGCATTTAATTTACTGTAACTAACATTATTCTAGAAATTTTAAATATAAGTTAAAATTTTTTAATATCAGTTTTATTAAAGTATAGAAAAAAACGAATTAAAATAGTGCTTTCTAGGACTAATATTATCATTATGGCTGATTATTCTGCTAATCACATTATTGATATGGTGATGGTTTTAGGCGAATGCCAGAACAATTACCGGGCAGCAGCACGGTGGTACGCTGAACGATTTCCTTTAAGGAGTCATCCCAGTCATGTGATGATACGTGCGTTAACTATTAGAGCTCGTGGTGGACACCTTAACCGTCAGCGCAGACGTCACAAATACGATGAAAATAATGCTCGCGTTTTGACAGTCTTAGCAGATGTACATCTTGATCGTCAAATCAGCAGTCGCACAATTGAAAGGGAAATCGGTATTCCACGAAGTACTGCTTTACGAATTCTTAGAAATTTAAGATACCATGCATATCACATAACTTTGGTTTAAAAATTAAGGCCAAAACATATTCAAATGAGAATTGAATTTTGCCACTGGGCTTTAGCAAAAATACAACAAGATCCTGACTTTCTCAGGTATGTGCTTTTTTCTGATGAGGCTAAATTTTACAGTGATGGACAACTTAATAGGCATAATTGCCACTACTGGTCAGATGAAAATCCGCACTGGTACAGAGCTGTAGATCATCAGAATAGATGGAGCCTTATGGTTTGGTGTGGCATAATAAATGGCTACTTAGTTGGACCTTATTTTTTCGAGGGTAATGTTAATAGAAACAGTTATTTAGAATTGTTTCGAGATCGATTGCCAGGGCTGTTGGAAAATGTTGATTTAGCAACTAGAATAATAATGTGGTGGCAACAAGATGGTGCAGGACCTTACTTTGCACTAATTGTTCGTCAGTTTTTAAATAACCATTTTAATGCAAGATGGATCGGACGAGGAGGTCCAGTTAACTGGCCACCTCGCTCACCAGATTTAACTTCTCCTGATTTTTATTTATGAAGTTACATTAACAATAGAGTATTTTTACAACAGCCCACAACTAGACATGGAAAACCGTATTCGTCAAGCTTGTGAAGGGACTCCAATAGAAACTTTATTAAGAACTGTGTCAAACTTTCATAGACGATTGAATTTGTGCCTTGAAGCTAATGGTGGTAATTTTGAACACTTCCTTCGTGGTTAACAGTTATAAAGGTAACAAAAAGTGAGTGGCAAGGGGACTCACGTTAAACAAGCACCCCATCGTGAGTGGCAAGGGGACTCACGCTAAACAAGCACCCCATTGTGAGTGGCAAGGGGACTCACGCTAAACAAGCTCCCTATCGACTATTTGACCGTGAAATGACCTTTGACCCTTAGCATGACGCATATGGCTGAAAAATATACTTTACCTTAAGGGGTTACACCACAGTAGAAATTTCAAAAAATCGATTCTTTTTTTATTGGCTTAAAAATCCTTTGAACCCTCTAGAATAAGAGACAAACGGTTTTATATCTGCCAGAAATCGTTTTCATTGAAATTTCGAGCTCTTTCTCGACCCCTCCCGACTGCTCCGAAACGACTACCTGCGGTAAATACGACACCTGCTTGTCGGGTACAGCATTATGTCTTACCATTCGATTTCTAACTTCTCTAATACACTAATAGATGTCGTTAGA
>NW_014554857.1:283-2592 GCF_001313825.1 Dinoponera quadriceps | reverse complement strand
GCAAAGAAGTCATCCAAGTAGTTTTTAAGGACGTCCAGGGAACTAAAGGTTTTGTTATTCAAATTATCCTGTGGCGCTCGGATCAAGTGATAGTCTGAAGGTGCAAGGTCTGGACTATACGATGGGTGCACCAGAACGTCCTACCGCAATAACTTTTGCCAGGTTATCAGACAAACGTGTGGTCTAGCGTTGCCTTGGTGGAACCCAACACTCTTTCTGTTTGCCAATTCGAGCCGCTTTTGATCGATTGCTCGCTTTAATTTGGCCAGTTGTGAGCAGTACTTGGTCGAATCAATTGTTTTGTTGGGTGGCAGTAACTCATAATAAATGATTCCTTTCCCATCCCACCAGATACTGAGTATGACCTACTTCGGGTGTAATCCAGTCTTTGTGACCGTCTGAGCAGTCTTCCCTTGCTTCGACCATAATCTTTTAAACTGACATTGCTGTAGTCTATCCACTTTTCATCGCCAGTGATCATCCGCTTTAAAAATGGTTCGTTTTGATAGCGTTTAAGCAGCGATCGCAAGCTGAAATTCGATCCATTACATTCTTTTCGCTCAGTTCGTGCGGCACCCTAAAATCAAGCTTGTTTACCATCCCAAGCTTCAGTGAATGAAACAGTTGGTTGGTCAATGTTGAGGTTATGTCCGATCTCTGTAGCCGTCAAATGCCGGTCGGAGTCGATTAAAATCTTGATTTTATCGACATCAGTATTGACTGGCCGACTAAAGCGATCTTGAGATCAACTTCGAGATCAGAAGGGGCATCTTGGAGATCAAAATCTCTGCAATGAAATTTCACAAACCACTTCCGGCACACACTTTTGCTTACGGCATTCTCTGCGTACACGGCGCATATCTTTTTGTGAGTTCGAGACGCGTTTTTGCCTTTTCGGAAATAAAAAAGCGAAATGCACCGGAAATACACGTCTTTTTCTTCCATGTTCAAAATATGATTAAACTTCGTCACGGACCTTAATGAATACTTTCTTCAAATTTCGGCATCAATTTCAGCTTTCATTTAATGTACGACACTTCATATGTTTGACACATGTGCGAGCGGAAAAACAACTGCGAACAACATATATACAAATTTTGCTACGGAATTATGCTTAGACCGAATACTATTTATATACAACAAAAATAATAATAAATGTCCATTAAAATATAATTATGATACTATAGCTCTATTACGTACTATTGGGTTGGCAAATAAGTTCGTTCGGTGTTTTAATCAGAGTAGGTTTACTCGTTCTGCTTTCTCTTTTCCACAGCGCCATCGCACAACGCGCTTGCGCAGCTGAAAAGCGACGTGATTCCACTTAACCTATTTGTAAACATACCACGGTTAATACCAGAGTATTGTGCGTACTGCACGGTTGCAAATATGGAAGAAAAGAACGTCCATTTTCGCCATATTTTATTTTTTTATTTAAAAAAAGGCAAACGAGCTGCGGAAGCTTATAAGAAGATTTGTAATGTGTATGGGGACGATGCTTTAACAGAACGTGTGTGTCAAAAATGGTTTGCCAAATTCCGTTCTGGAGATTTTGATGTTAGTGACGCGTCCCGTTCTGGTCGTCCAGCAGAGATTGATTCAGCTGTAATAAAGAATACCGTCGACAAAAATCCATCGCAAACAGTACGAGAGATTGCTACGACACTTAATATATCCCACACAAGTGTAGAAAACCATTTGCGTCAGTTGGGATACGTTTTCTCGCCTTAATGTTTGGGTGCCGCACGAATTGACCGAGGCCAACTTAACCGCTCGCATTTCCATCTGCGACGCGCTGCTGAAACGTCAAGAAAACGATCCATTTTTGAAGCGGTTGGTTACGGGAGATGAAAAGTGGATCGTCTACGATAACGTAGTACGTAAAAAATCATGGGGAAGCAGCAGTGAACTACCACAAACAACCTCGAAGGCAGGATTGCACCCGAAGAAAATTATGCTCTCAGTGTGGTGGGATTATAAAGGTATCATTTATTATGAGCTCTTACCATCAGGCAGGACGATCGATTCAACTGTATATTGCTCCCAATTAACGAAATTGAATCAAGCAATACGTTCGAAACGTCCTGAATTGGCAAATCGAAAAGGAGTCGTCCTCCACCACGACAATGCGAGACCCCATACTTCATTAAATACTCGGAACAAATTGTTAAGGCTTGGCTGGGATGTTTTGCCTCACCCTCCTTATTCACCGGACCTGGCACCCTCTGATTATCATTTGTTCTGGTCGCTGCAAAATTCTCTGAACGGGAAAAACTTTGCTAAAAATGAAGCTGTTAAAACGCAACTGG
>NW_014554857.1:0-241 GCF_001313825.1 Dinoponera quadriceps | reverse complement strand
TAAACCTCAGACGTTTTATGAATGTGGTATTATGAAATTGGTAAAAAGATGGCAAAAAGTCATAGAAAAGAATGGTCAATACATTATTAATTAGTATGTATTTTGTATATTAAATAAATTGTATTTTATACCAGTCAAAAAAACCGAACGAATTTATTTGCCAACCCAATACATCTTGAGACAACACGTGATAGCGCTGTAGGGTTCTTGCCAAGGATCGATATATTACACTCGTACACGC
>NW_014554856.1:0-481 GCF_001313825.1 Dinoponera quadriceps | reverse complement strand
TTAAGTTGATCGTTAACATCGTTGAAATCTTATCATATTGTGTGGCATTGTATATAGATACCTAATTGGTCCTCACCTTTTTTACGATAACGTTAATAGATTTAATAACTTACACTTCCTGCAATACGTGCTAATTCTTTGGGGCACAGGATTTCAGAAAATAAAATAGACCCATGTTGCATAGAAATTTTATTGCGTTTTAAATTAAACAAAATTGTAATATTTTTATTAACAAAAGAATCACATAATATAAAAACATAAAAACATGTAATAATTCAACTCAATTTGTTGTTATAGGGTGGGACTTAAATCGTCCTACCGTGCCACATGGGTTCATGAATGATATTTATTGAAACACATCCTTTTCTGAAGGCACAGAGGCACTTTGCATACAGTACATGACCACCGTGTCCGAACTTCATTTTTATTTTAGTACTAAAAAGCACATCGTTTGCGAGACGAACGTTCCGGTAGATGTTTT
>NW_014554855.1:0-1577 GCF_001313825.1 Dinoponera quadriceps | reverse complement strand
TCCGAATATCTCCGGAAATCTGGAAACTCTGATAATATCATCAATAAGTATTTATACATAAATTTACCGGCAAAATCCGGGAACATAGTTCTCATGGGTTAGCCCATTGCTAGTCGGATATCCTTCAACTTTATTTCGTAAGAGATTATATTAAGACGCAGTTTGTATATATAAGCTTGTAATAATGATAAATGTCGCCATGTAATGAATATATAACGTAATTGAAGTTACCTCGTATAGGTCGTCGAATAAAGAACGAAATTGCGATGCAACTTTGCTGTTTCATCTGATTACGGATGTATAAATTATGAGCACTATTTCGTAAGTATTCGCCTTACGTGATGAATTGAAATTGACTACATGTTTTCTAAGTTACTCGTGATCATTATCGAGAAAATTTTCTTAAATTCTCAACAAGAAGTAGAGAAATCGCGGAACTTACGAAATGAATTTTATTTGTTACATCCTCCAGTATATATACTGTTACAATCTGTATATACGACGGTAGTACAGAAAGAAGAGACAGTTAGAATACATCCTATTGAACAATATTCCAATACTTGTGTATAACAATGGATATGGCACTAACGACGACATCGTACGTACCGAAAAATGATTATTCTTTAGTCGCTACAATAACCGCCATGTACGTCGCCTTACATTATTATATCGAGACCAGGCATGCGCTGCGCCTTTCAATAAAATTACCACGTACGTAAGGACAACAATTCAATCAGAACTGAAAATTTCTATAGCAATACATCCTATTTCACACTTGATTCTTAATCGTCCTTTGTAATTGAATACACTAAAATTACTATCTATTTCCTTCTAGATCCACCACGTGTACCCATCATTGGTCATAACTTGATGAATTTTAAATAACCTTAAGCACATCGATACCCGTGGGATATGGGTAAATAAAATTAATTAAATAAATTTCCAGGCAAAATATAGTCCTGATAGTCACAATAACGTTAAGATGTCGAGATAATAACAAAAAATGAGTTTTTATAGTAATTTTCTCGTTATTTTCATGTCATCTTAACATCATTACAAATTTTTATTCTGTCTGATTTGGATCATTAATCAGAGTGAACCCATGTAGTTTTTCGTTTGTTCACAGTTATAACCGCCAGTTGCGCATAGAATTTCGATTTTACCTAAATCCAAAATTATCCACATCGTTATAGAGTCTTAAACCGTGGCTTCAATATCTGTATGTGAAATGATGCTATATCGTTTTTCTGTCTTTTAGCCACTTTGCGTTGTAATTAAACGGCACGCAATAACGGCACCGAATGGTAAAAAGCAAAAAAACGATATCAGCAACATTTCAGCAAATACAAAAAATATGTGTGCTTCTGTTTATGAGAACAATCTGGTTCTGGTGAGAATAATTATAAGTATCGCGGTAGAAATTTTCAGTTCTTATTAAGTCGTTGTACTACTTACGTACGTGGGAATTTCATTGAAAGGTGCAGCGCATACCTAGTCTCGATATAATAATATAAAGTGACGAACATGGCGGTTATTGTAGCGACTAAAGAATAATCATTTTTCGGTACGTACGATGT
>NW_014554854.1:0-248 GCF_001313825.1 Dinoponera quadriceps | reverse complement strand
TTCCGCAGATCGATTGATATAATATTATATGGTTTGCGGGACTTCCTTTCCTCTTTAATTAAAAAGTTTAAGGTTAAATTATTTAGGAGTACCCCATCTATACAGCGGAAACCGCGCTGTAAATAATGTATTAGAAGGCCACCCAGTCTTCTACCTATTATCTTATTTACAATTCTAAGCAAAATTCAGGATATAGTTAAAGGTCGCCAATTCTCTATATCTGTTGGATCGCCCGATTTTGGAATTAG
>NW_014554853.1:69179-73640 GCF_001313825.1 Dinoponera quadriceps | reverse complement strand
TCCCTCATTCATCCTTATTTCCAGAGTCTTGCACAAGATAGTGGACGAGGAAGTTAAGGAAATCTTGTACTATTGTGGCCTTCGCAACCATGATTTTCTTTGTTTCTTCGTTTACTAGTTTCTGATCCTATCGTTTTACCACCTTCTCATTCTTTAATATCTTCTCCTTTTAGATGTCGACATCCAGAATGGAGAAACCTTTCCTTGGTAGCAGGGAAATTATCAGGGAGGCGTACCTGTTTCAGGCAGTCCCGGCACTAGAGATCGTTCTTGCTTCACTACCTCCAGCCTCAATTAAACAATACGCCCGTTTCCTACGGAAGTGATGGAATTTTTGCCACGATCATCAAATCTCCCCATTTTCCCCGGAAGTTAACAAGGTCCTTGAATTTTTAACTCAGGAACTACAAAATATTATTGGTACATATTCGAGTTTTAATACTATACGCTCAGCGATTTCGCTTATTTCCGATAAGAGAGTCGATGATCATCTTCTGATTAGGCGGTTTTACCTAAAGAGGACAGTGTTATTAAGCCGCAAAAGCCCCGTGATGATTTTATTTGGAATCCGGCACCTGTAATTGCGAAACTGGCAAGTATATTCTCCTACGATTCTTTATCGCTGAATATGGTTACCAAAAAATTGGTCCTTTTGTTAACGTTAGGATCGAAACAGTGCGTAAACCCTCACAACAATCAAGATTTTTTAGATTTCATTCTCTATTAATAAGGTCGTTATTAGAGTCTCCGATCGTATTAAAACATCAGCCTCTCGCCGTACGCAACCATTACTTACTTTTCCTCGTTTATTTAATCGCTCGGACCTTTGTATCGTTCCTTTATTAGAATACTACTTAGATATTACTAAAAATTTACGTTTAGTTAACTGCGATGCCTTATTTATTGCATGCGTGAAACTGCACAGAGCAATGGGTGTTCAAACCCATTATATCTGCGATCGTGTTTATTCGCAGAATTTGCAAGAGTTTAGAAAAATTCGGGATGCAGAAGGAGCTGTTCTCAGCCCACAGCACCCAGCACGCTTCTACCTCGCCGGCCACTAAGAACGGAGTTGCTACTGCACTCATCAAACATGCTGCAGGTTGGTCTGGAGAATCCTGTGTTTTTGCGAAATTTTACAATTGCCCTATACACAACCCAGCGTAATTTAGCGACTCGGTTTTATTATCTTAAATAGTAACAAGTTTTGTTAACTTATAACTCAAAGCATTGCTATTGTTTCCGCTGCGGCTAAGTTATGTTGTTTTTTCCCTCTTTCTGTCTTATTTTACTGGTAACATTAAGCTTTCTCATTCATTATTACGAAATAAGATAACATCCACTGTGACAGGGATGGTCAATATTGGTTCCTTTTATTTGACACTAAATAAAATTGGTATTCAACGGCAAATCGCACTTTAAACAACTACATAGTTTGTCCATCCGGTCAAGACTACGGCATAATTTTAAGATAAAACAAACTTGTAAAGTGAAATTCGATCTTAATTATGCCTCTGGTCTCATCCGGACGGACCTTCTACACCCAAAACCTTTTTCCAGCTCACTATGAGAGTCTTTTACAGGCGATTTGTTTAAAACTTTAAAAAAATAGTTGGTACGCATGCACAGCGCTGCAGGGCGCGCGCCAAGTAACAAGACGCGAACGATCCCCTTTTTCAGTTTGGGCGGGAATTATAAACTCTGTTGACAAAGCAAACAGGAAGCATGACTACATAGTTTGTTCATCTTGACGAGACTAGAGATATAATTAAGATGAAACTTCACTTTACAAATTTGTTTAATCTTAAAATTTCTTTTATTCTTCGTGTAATTGTGTAACGCGTATTTTATAACGCGTGTCGGTGCGGTCGGTAATCGGTCCGGTAATCGGTTGACCATTCTACGTTACTGTGCTCGAGTTTTTCCCCTTGTCCATGCTGGGTGACAAGAGGAAATTCAGCCGCGAACTTCTTTGTTCGCTATCTCGTCGGTGGTCCCGAAATTGCTCGCCGGATTGCCAAGTGTTCGTTGGGCAAGTAAGTGAGTGAGTAAATGAAAGTGGGAGCGAGTTGGTTGGTCGAATTCTATTTATTTGTTGGACGTTGACGTCTGTATGATCTTATACAGTGGAAGGCCGGTGGCTGACATCGGAATCGTACCGGAGCCTTTTTGATTTATAATGAATATGATGCTTCAATAAGTAAACATGGGCCGTCCTATGTTTCGCGAAAAATCTCTTCGGTCTAGCCAAAATGTCGGTGCGTCGTTTCATAGAATAACAGGTGCCGTGTATACGCGGTAAGAAATACACGGCTAGCAATACACTAGACGGTGCTCCGACTAGTCGCGGGGAGCGGGCGAGGTATTATGACTGCGAGCTCATGTGTCGGCCGGTTGTTGTTATGTGAAATTTTGGCTCTTTAAACTCGTTACTCGATGCAACGGTTTCGGACGTAGACTTTCGGAAGTATGGCTAGTCTCGCACACGAACGCTCCGGGGCGATTGCGATAATTGCGCCACGGGCCGAGGGCACGCGATATCGTCCCACTCGGCGAGTGGAGGCAGCGCGGCGCAAACGGCGGACGCGATGTTTGGGCAATATCGGCTCGGCGTGCTTTTGTTCCGTAGCGCGCAAAAGTCAGCTCGGGTCGCTAATAGTGAGCTCGGTACGGCGGTCTCCCGGTGCGGAATTATGACGCGCGGGCCGGGCGCATGCAACGTTGCACGTCCTGGTTTTCGGTGGATTTCGCGGGTTCAGTCGCTGGGTTTACACCCGGGGTGCACGCTTGCCCCGGTGTTCGCGGTTCTCCTTCCGGAGTCGAGGCGGCGAAGCCGAGAGTACTCGGCAGAGACGTCGAACGCACCACCTCGACTCGTACTACTCCCCGATTCCCTGACCGGTGGGTCTGAGTTTCGGGAAAGCCTGGCGGAAACGGCGAATACACCGTCTTGGAAAGGTGTAGATTCCGGTGCCCGGGAAAGACTTCCACGGGAGAAACGGCGAACTCATCACCTTCCTGCCGGAGGGAAGGACGGTCGTTTCTGGAGGTTGCGAATAGACGGCAGAGGCGGCGAACACACCATCTCGAGTTCTTAACCTGGGGATCGGGATCCGGAGCAACCTGTGATCTTTACGATCTGGCCGACTCCGGTGGAATCGCTGCTTTTCCACGGCGGAGCGGGGTTAAATACCGCTTCCGCCGTGTTTTCGCAGTGCCGTTGCTTAGCAACGGCACGATCTGCTGTTTATTACACATGTGATGACGTGTTATTATACACGTGCTTAATGCGTGTATTGTGTTGTTAAATTAATGTGGCTCAAAGTGTCGATAACGGCCCGACAGTTGGTTGGTCGGGCCGCGGGGGATTTGCCGCTGTGACGTATCGTCACAATTGAAAGTGATACGACAGTATACAAGTACGAAATAGTACAAGTGACATATGCATGTTTATTTTATGTAATATTGTATATAATAAGAAGCACAATGGCACATATATATTTTTTTATGCATTATAAAATCATTTTGAGCACGAGCGTGGCATGATAAACAACGCACCGATCTATTATGCTAGAAGTCCCGGATTCGATTCCTGGCAGAATCAGAAAATTTTTCATATGCTCGTAGTTTCTCTTCGGTGGTCTGACAAACCCCAAGAGTATTCATGCCAAGAAAACTTCTCTACAAAAATTTGCCGTTCGGAACCGGCATTTAAACTGTACGTCCCGTATACATGTGCATAATCTGCATACACATCACATGCACATGTGAAAGAGAAGTAGGCCCGGACCCGACTTTGGGCTGTAGCGCCATTAATGATGATAAAACCATTTTATTGCAAAACAAATAAACGCATACATAGATAAATAATTTTCCATTTTGAAAAATATTTTACATTAAATCACAATGTTGTCCTCTTCTTATACCAGGTGTAGAATTTTGAAACAGGAATTTTTTTGTAAAAATTACACGTCTGTTGTTTGAAAATGATAAAAAATATTTTATTCAAAATAATGTCCATTGCTATTTATACATTTTTCCCACCTCTCCGGCAGTTTATGAATGCCACGCCAAAAAAACATTTCTTCTTTTGAAGCGAACCAGCTATCGAGCCATTTTCGTACATTTTCATACGAATTGAAGCGTTGTTCAGCGAGAGCGTGTCCCATTGATACGAATAGACGATAATCGGACGGAGCCAAGTCTGGAGAATAAGCCGCATGCGTTAGTATTTCCCAACTGAACGCCTCGATCGTTTCCCTGACCCGTTTTGCTGTGTGTGATGGGGCATTATCATGGAGCAAAATGACTTTGTGTTGCCTTTTTCCATATTCCGGTTGTTATTCACGCAATGCTCGATTTAAATCGATCATTTGCTGTTGGTAGCGATCAGTGTTAACGGTTTCACCAGGTCTTAGCAGCTCATAATAGATTACACCCTTCTAATCCCACCAAACACAC
>NW_014554853.1:61948-68920 GCF_001313825.1 Dinoponera quadriceps | reverse complement strand
TGCTGTCCGCAAATCGTAGTTCGTACGCACAAAACTCGACATGTTTAAGGTTATAGAAAAATATACCGGTGTATGGAACTTGGGTTGTTGTGTGTTGAAAATCTTCGTCAGCTGTTAGAGGAAGATGATGGCGCTGCAGAAGCGGTCTTACGGTCCCTAAACTAATGGCTAGCACCATCTATAGGGAAATTCCGGTTTCATACTCCTACATCTGGTATATGCACATTACCACGGAACTTCACTAGGTGATGTCAAGAAATAGTCTGCCAATTTGTCTTGTTTGTATGCTGTTGCAATTGCATTATGTTTGGAAATAGAATATATATCGCTAAATGCGTTTTCACCATATAATCGCCACTCTCCAAGTATTATGTTCCTATCAAAATCCTCTGAATTTATAAAATGCGAAGGACAATATATTCTATCCTGTGTCTGCGTCAATTCTGCCTCAAATATTGGGTTGCCCGAAAAGTAATTGCCAAANTGGGTTGCCCGAAAAGTAATTGCCGATTTTTTCATAGAAATAAAATACAATTTTTTTTGTGCATAGAATGAACTTTAATCACTGACATATTTTCCATTTTGTTCGATGACCTTTTGCCATCTTTCTGGCAACTTCATAATTCCATGCTCGTAGAACTTCTGGTTTCTATCGGCAAAAAATTGATCCAAGTGCGATTTTACAGCTTCATCATCCTTAAAAGTTTTACCATCCAAGTAATTCTGCAAGGATCGAAATAAATCGTAATCTGACGGCGCAATGTCAGGGCTATATGGTGGATGTAACATCAATTACCAACCAAGCTCCATTAATTTTTGGCGAGTGACCAAAGATATGTGTGGCCTAACGTTGTCCTGGTGGAAGATGACGCCCTTACGATTGACCAATTCTGGCCGTTTTTCTTTAATCGCTGCATTCAGTTTGTCCAGTTGCTGACAGTAGACATCCGTATTGATGGTTCGGTTCCTTGGAAGGAGCCGAAAAAATTCCACACCCTTCCAATCCCACCAAATTGATAGCAAAATCTTCTTTTGGTGAATATTAGCTTTCAAGGTGGTTTGTGGTGGCTCATCACGTTTGGACCATGAACGTTTTCGCTTATTATTATCGTAAACAATCCATTTTTCATCACCAGTAATTATTCACTTCAAGAAAGGATCGAATTCATTGCGTTTGAGATGAGAATCGCAAGCATTGACACGCTTTGTTAAATGAGTTTCTTTCAATTCATGTGATACCCAAATATCAAGCTTTTTAACGAATCCAAGACGTTTTATACAGGGTGCGGCGAAAGGTTTGCCCGAGTTTGAAAAATCCGTTGCTCACCAGATGGCGTGAGTAGGTTGTTGGGCAGGGTCTCATTAGGAAGGTTGTTCTCAACCGTTTTCAGTTAACATCATGATTTGGACTGGAGAACATCGTGGATTCGCTGTGCGCTCTTTTTTGGAAAATGGCCGTTCAGTCATTGCGACGCAGAGAGCAATGCGCTTGCGATTCCATATTCCGCGCCATGTTTCCGTACCTGATGGAAAAACAATCAAACGTTGGGTTTCTTCATTGGAAGAAACCGGATCCACAGTAAGAACTCATGCAGTTGGAAGACCCAGAATTGCAACAACACCAGAGAACGTGCAGTTAGTNCTGTTACAGTTACAGCTCAACGTTATGTTTTCATGCTGGAAAACTTTTTTGAGCCTAAATTGCAGGAGTTGAGTGAACAGACAAATCTGGGGGAGATTTGGTTTCAACAAGATGGAGCAACAGCGCATACAGCCCGCATTTCTATGGCGAAACTGAGGCAAATGTTCCCTACTCGACTCGTCTCTCTGAGGGGTGATTTGGGGTGGCCAGCAAGATCGCCCGATTTGAGCATTTGTGACTTTTTCTTGTGGGGGTATCTGAAAGAAAAAGTTTTCAAGCATCGTCCCCATACCCTACAAGAACTAAAAAGGAGAATCATCAAAGAGGTGAACGCCATTCCGATTCAGATGTGCCAAAACGCAGCCCGAAGCTTCCAAAATCGGCTACATCAGTGCATTGCTACTGGAGGCCGCCATCTTGCAGATATCGTTTTTAAACGTTAATGTAAAAAAACTGTTTGAAGTACCAAAGGTAATAAAAAAATTTCCAATCCTCTACATTTAATAATATTTTATTGATTGCTCTCCAAAATGAGGGCATACCTTTCGCCGCACCCTGTATGATCGTGAATTGTTGATTTTGGTATTTTCAACTTCTCTCCAATCTCCCGCTCAGATATATGACGATCCAACTCGATTATAGTTTTGATTTGGTCATCATCAGCTTGCAATGGCCGACCTGAACGTTGCTCATCTTTGAGTGAAAAATCTCCAGAACGGAACTTATCAAACCAATTGCGGCACTGTCTTTCTTTTAAGGCTTCCTCGCCATATACGTCACGTAACTTTTTAGCAGCCTGCGCTGCGTTTTTTCCTTTGCGGAAATATAAAAGTAAAATATTACGAAAATGCTCGTTATTGGACTCCATACTAAAACTGAAGCCAAACTAACAATTTTTAACAAAAACACGTGTAATTTGCTTCTAAAGTCAACTAAGAGTGACAGCTTACAAACGTCAAAAGAAAAAAATCATAACATTGACAGAAGACATTCAAACAGACGCTTAAAGCCATCTATTGGAGCCATCGGCAATTACTTTTCGGGCAACCCAATATAATAGTGTAAGTAATTATGCAGACATACAGTCATCATGACAATCATGTCAACATATTTTGGATGCATGTAAATTGGCATTCGATAGATTTTCCATCTTGACAATATCAAAATACGACAAAATATCAAAAACAATAACAAAAACACTAACAAAAACCGAAAACAACAAAAACAAAAAAAAACCGAAAAAATAACAAAAAGACTAACAGAAACTGTAACAAAATACCAAATATATTTTTGATGGTACGCCTTGCTGAGTTTAATCTGAAAATCAATCAAATGCGTGATAAAATTACAATAAATTAAAATAATAGGATGTTGTAATAAAAATAATAGGCTAACTGCTAACTTGTAATTGAATATTTTTTTTCCTTTTTTCAAATAAATTTCCGGAGTAAGGTCGCATCATGAATGTACTGAGTAGGAAACTATCACCGAGAAAAAAGCAAGATAATCTAACATTACTTCCAAGAAGATTTACAGTACCTTTGGGAAGATTCAGTGTTTCTTCTTCCAATGCCGAATAAATACCAGAAAAGGTAAAAATATCACCATCACTATTTCCACTATACGAGCCTATGTCAACTAATGTAAAGTTATATTTATAATCGCGCACAGCCACAAGCACAATGCTGAATGTCTTTGTAATTAAATAATAATAATATAAAGAATAAACTTCTGGATTTTTGTGGACATTGTATTTCTACATGTTTTCCATCAAAGGATTCGGCGCAATTATGGGAATTCCAATTTTTCAAGAAACCGCTACAAATATTTTTCCATTCTTCTTTTGGCAAGCAAACATAAGTCGGCTGCAATATCTGAGTTATCACTTTAAAAATTCCATGGATGATTTTTCGAACCATTAACCCTTCACATCTGAAAACCAGTGCTAGTGATAATATTTGATCCCCGGTTGCTGAATACCTGCAAAAAATGTATTTAATTCATGTAAATTGAATAGTTTATAACAAAATAAGTAACTACTTTAGAGTTATAATAAGTCGTTACTCTGGACTATATGTTTTTTTATTTGATTTTGTTAAATATGGTTTTGCTTTTTCTGACAAAAGCCTGAAAGTTTCTTCTCTCATTCTGATATATCGAAAAAATAGATCTATTAGATGTACAAATTAATTCGGTACCTTTACATTTAATGTCCTGTAACTCTAGTTCAAATTAAAAATTTTTTCCCGTCCTATGGTGATTTAAAGAGAGCAAGCGTGATATAGTAGATAGCGCACTGGTACTACTATGCCAGCGGTCCCGAGTTCGATTATTGATGACTTTATTAAGTCAAAACCGCCAAGTTTTTTCCGCAAGGGCATTCATCAGCTACCCGGTAGATGGAGTAAAGTCATAGAAAATAATGGAAATTATTTCAAATATTAAACTCGTACTTAATTTTTTACAAATAAATTTTGAATTTCATAAAAGAAAACCGAATTAATTTGTACACTTAATATATCATTATATTTCATTTTTTAAAAGAGGTGATCATAATCTCTATATAAGGGACGTTTCATATTAATGGTCCTCACCTACTATTTTCGATTATATTTCTTTTTTAGGTTTGTTTCTACATACAAAACCAATAGGCATAATTGTAAAACTGATAAAATAAGAATATCATTATCATCATCCATATCTATAGGCACTAATGCACAGTCATTTATAACTTAAAAAATTATAAATACTTGTTTCTAAATTCTTACATATATATTATTATTATCTGAGTCCAGACAACTTCAGATGTCCAATTTCAAAAGAGTCTAGATAATCCCCAAAGGTTTCCAGAAATAACCCAGAAGGTGTCTCATTCACATCTGCAAGAAATATTCTCTACCAGAACTACAGACTGTATATAAGAAGTTCTGTGCAGAAGCGACAGTTTCAAATCTAGGACCAGGAACGGACCGGAACCGAAACCGAAAATCGTATAGAAACCGGTATTTTTGTCGAACCGAAACCGTAAACCGTAAATCAAAATTTTATAAAGACTACAGAACCGGAACCGAAATCGGAACCGTTACATTTTTTCAGCTTGCGATTCCATCGGTTCACTATTTCGGTTTTTATTCTGTGATTTTAAATAATCGTTTATTTCATTGATTAATTATCACGACAAATAGAAAATAAACTTCAAACATACGATATTGAACAGAAGAGGATTAAGAGAAGAAGTATTAGGTCGAGTCATAAGTAAGTTCCGATGCAGCTAAGTAGAATCTATTGGCCGTATCTGCCCACTATGAGTCACTGGGAGAAACGAGTTTCTGCTTTCACTAAATAGATAAAGGTCCAGTTAGTCTTCTGACAACTGTTTTGTGTGGTGCACGTTACATTAAACTGTTGTTCCTAATCCTTAAAATGGAGAGTGAAAAATTTTCGTCACGTGATGCTTTGGGAATTTAAACAAGGCAATAGTGCTAAAGCGACAGCTAAAAAAATATACACTGTATACGGTAAAGGATTAATAACCAATCGGGCAGTGAAAAATTGGTTGGCCAAATTCCGTTCTGGAGATACGACTTTAAAAGACGAACCGAGGGCGTGATGTCCTTCCGACTTTGACGACAGCGTTTTAAAAGCAATATTGGGGCAAAATCCACGTTAATCAGCAAAAGATATAGCAGAAAGGTTGAATACATAACAATAAACTGTTTGTCGCCATTTGGAGAAATTAAAGAAAGTTAGCAAGTTAGGAGTTTGGGTACCTCACAATCTCAGTGAACGGAAAGAAGATCGCCTGTCAATCGCCACAAGTGTGCTCTCACGGGTAAAAATCTAGCTTTTTTTAGACAGGATTATAACAGGCGATGAAAAATGGGTTACCTATGACAATATCGTCAATAAAAAACAATGGCTTGATAAGCGATCCCTACTAGATCCGAAAATAAACATACATGGAAAAAAGATTTTATTGTATGCACGGTGGGATTATCGAGATATAATTCATCACGAGTTGTTGAAGTCAAATTTAACGATTACTGCGGATACATACGTTCAACAGCTGCAAAAAGTGAAAGAGAAATTCCATGAAAAGCGTCCTGCACTCGTCAATCGCAAAAACGTCATTCTTCTAGATGACAATGCGAGACCACATACAGCAAGGTTGACTCAAGAAAAAATTCTTGAGCTTGGATGATCTGTTTTACCACATCCACTTTATTCCCCGGACCTTGCCCCGACAGACTACCATATTTTCTGTTCCTTACAAAACTTTTTGAATGGAAATTTAATTCTGAAGAGCAAGTCAGTCAAGCTGTCGAAAATTTTTCCAGTCCAAACCAACCAGATTTTACACGGAAGGAATTGAGAAACTGTCAGGAAGATGGGAGGTCATACATAATAGTGGTGAATACACAATAAATTAGTATAATTTTGTTATTTAATGAAAGCAAAATAAATGTCTGATAAAAAACGTAAGATATTTATGACTTGATCTGATATATATTGATAATATATTATAATTTCAGTATAAATATGAAGACAATCATCCTGAATTGAAATTACTCTAATGGATGTATATTCTGAGAAAGCTCGGAAAAGTCGAGATATTCTCCGAAGATTTTCAGAATCCACATAATATACATATTCCGTTAGAGAGAGGTTACATAAAACGAGGATAATATATAGAAAAAGGTTAAGAACAGAAGATGAAATTAATGAAAAAATGCCATCTACATTGAGGAAGTAATATTATTTGTTATAATATATTAATGTACACGTAAATATATATTGTGACGTGGCAGCTTGAAGCGCCCGTCACAAGGGCGATTGCCTCCGAGAAGGCCCTATTGCGGGTAGGATGGCTCCCCGGAAGCGCATATTTAAAACGGCAAGTTTTTTTGGTTCGTGATACAGCGGAGAACGCGCACCGCGGACGCGCGGGGATTGTCGAGGCAAGCCCCGCGTCCCCTTTACGTGTATAGCCCCGCTCCGGATGGCGGGCGAGAAGCAAACGGAGTACTAACCGCCAGGTGGAGGAACTGAAGACGCCGTATATGCAACCGGACCCCGGTGGACTCGCCTTGCTTTTGTCCTTTGACGGCTATCGAGGAGCCACTATCGGCACCGCCTAGGTTGTGTTCAGTCCCCTCTGCAGCAGTAAAGCCGACGCTCCGAGATCGCGCATAAGGGCGAGCCAAAATCAGGAGTCGCGGCAACGCGCCGAGTCTTCAAGGTAGGAGGTGAAGAGGCGGGCTAAGGAAGCGAATTGTTTACCGTCGGCCAAAATCCGGCTGTCGAGAAGAGGCGGACTGCGGAGCTACGAA
>NW_014554853.1:60895-61932 GCF_001313825.1 Dinoponera quadriceps | reverse complement strand
GGGGGGGGGGGGGAGAATCTGTTTAAAATCAGCAGACTCCTTGGCAGAAGGAAATTTTCGGCTCCCAAAAGAAATCTTTAGCGCTTGGTTTCTTGCGAACCGCAGAAAAAGTTAGCATGGCGAGTGAGAGAGAGAGAGAGAGAGAGAGAGAGAGAGAGAGAGAGAGAGAGAGAGAACGTGCCGCAAGAGGAGGACGAGCATCCCCAAGAGCCAGCCCTCAGGAGCCCGACTTTGTAAGGCCGCCCATCCGCATTTACCGTTATCGAATATCGCGTGGGTCGTCCGTTCGGTCGACCGCCATATAGCCCTCCCGACGGACTTGGGAAAGAAGGCGATAACGCCGAATTAAATACTATCCTATCGGTGGCTGCATCGGGATCGTACCGGGGGATCGCCCCCGCGGGTGTAGCGTGTCGTGCCGTCCCCTCCATCTTGAAAGGCCAGCCACCTTATCGGCGGACATCGCGAGTTCGCCGCGGTCCGGACAAGATTTAAAATTGTATATCGCCAAGCGCTACCGATTGAGCGCAGTCTGTTGTCGAAACCGTTGAAAGCAATAAAGGGCACTACATTACCGAACGGCTAGTAGAGTAATTTTGTTGATTCATCTCGGTGTAACCCTACGAACCACCCCGCCTATGACTTAACTCATATAAGAGCTACCGGTTCGTTCGGGACGAACTCAGGCTGCGGAAAGGAGCGTATCGGGTCCGAAGTGCGAACGACTTTGTGGACCACGTGTGTTTTCGTTTCGTGAATACAACCTGTGCGCACCTGGCGCCCATTTATCGTTTGACGAATTACTTCGTGACCCGAGGTCACTTCTGTGTTCCGGGTTCGCCCGGCGGTCTTTATACAGGGTGTCCCAGACCACCCGTCTCACCCGATTTTTTCGTAAACGCGACATTTTAAAGAAAAATGTTTCAGACAAAAGTTTTGTGACTTCGAGGGGCACATAAGATGGTGTCATTGGTTTGACCTTGGATAGTCGTTTGAAGATCACGTGAAGGTCACCTTTAATTTCTTAAATGGAAACC
>NW_014554853.1:39686-59029 GCF_001313825.1 Dinoponera quadriceps | reverse complement strand
TTTTCGTCTGTTGTTGACGTGCTCGGGCGTCCGGCACGCTCTTCGTCGTTCACATCTTCTCGGCCCTCTGAGAACATTTTGTACCACCGATAAACGTTGCTTCGGTCCAAGGTAGCTTCACCATATGCCACAGTCAACATTCGGAATGCGTCCGCGCACTTAATTTTGTTTTTCACACAAAATTTGATACAGATTCTTTGATTCATTTTTTGGAATAGTCAAAAATCGAAGACGAGCCAAAAACGTCCAAGCAAAACAGCTGTCAAAGATAAACTGAATATTCAAAATGGCCGAACTTGTCGGCATAAGTGAGGGACATGAGTATCAACATAACGCCACAAAAAAGTCGAAAATCGAATATACGTAACCCGCGGAAATTCAAAATTCGCGATACTTTTTGAACAGACCTCGTATATATATGCATATACCCCGTGTTTCAGAGTACCCGCACACTCCATTTAAAAACAAGGGTAGTAATTATTTTGGAAAATGTTTCAGATAAAAGTTGTTGGGAGTCAAGTAATGCATTACAAGGGCATATGCGATTGACCTTAGGTAGCGTCGTGGTCTCGGTCGTGAAAATCATGTTAAGATAGACTTGATTTTTTTTAATAGAAATCCATATCTTGCATTGAATATTCTTGTAGCTGCCATCAAGGCGTTTTCGAAACACTGGTTACAAATTCTTCTTGGTTGAGATCTTCCTACGTTATGAGACTTCAAAAGTTCAGTGCCGCGATCGTGAGCAATATACAAGATGTACCGTGTAGAAATCGCATGGTCGAATTTACACCTCTTCGGAGTGCTTGATTGAAGTGAGTCGCCTTGCCTCTCACGCGCGCTCGCGCGCGCGTGTGTGTGTGTGCACAGTCAGGAATAAGGACTCCGAGCAATTACGTCATAGCAGATGCCCCAGGTTTACCTATGAAACAAAAGTTTAACGGAACGGTATTATCATCAGACCATTTGAAATTATAAATACCTTGCACATAGATTTGGGTAATGGTCAGGGCGATAAGTAATCATTTTTATGAACGTTTCGTTCAACATTTATTCGAGTATTGTACTGAAGTATACTTCCGTTCGCGATTGCTACTATGAAGTCTACCAATTCTTCGTCTTGCAAACACGCCGGCGTCTTTCGCTCTGACGATTCTATCATTGTCTTCCCGACCCGCATTCGGATTTCGCGTTATTCTTTCTCTCGAAATAATTAAATTCGGGTTAATTCATGTCATAGCTATAGCCATAGCAATGTCCTATTCGAATGAAGAAACATATTGTTAGAATGCTATCAGTTTATAATGTCTTCGTTCAATCGTTCGAACAAAAGAAGCGATGGTGGGAGGAACGAATAAAGAATTATTACTAAGAAACAAAACCGATTCTTTATTCTTTTAACTCCCGCTAGTGAATGTGCGCGGCGCAGCACCCGTACAGCTTTATTAGTCTATCCGATTGCCAGACTCTCCGATCTGACCCAAACCCAAACCGGACAGCAGCTCTCTGCACTTTGGCTCCTGCATATACAGGAAGCCAAAGCTCGGTTATTTCCCCGTTCGCATCGATTCAGCATTTTAGTTTCACTAGCGTTGTATTTTCGAAATCGAAATGTTTCTATACTGTTGACTTCTTCCACATAGGCTCCGGTTCAGCGTCCGTCTAATGAAATGCGCTACGCAGCATTTTAATGCTGTGGTCGCACTTCACTGACAACCTCATTTAGTAGTGCATTTCCGTCTTAAATATATTTTGATACTACAATAATATATGATGCTAATTTTGGGTGAATGTCGAGGTGCATTCGCTGCAGCTGAAAAATTGTGGCGAGAGCGTTTTCCTGATCGAACTCCTCATTCGTGTAATGTTTTTTTCACGTTTGGATAACCGAATCAGAATCAAAGATGTCGTTCAGTCTCAATATAACAAAAGTCGACAAATATGTCCAATTAGGGATGGAAAGAGTAGCGGAAATTCTTGCATCGGCACAATTGAACTCTCCAGATTCCTTGAGTCGCTGAGCAATAGATTCTGGAGTTAGTCGTGTCAGTATCTGGCGCACTTTGAGTCAAAACAAGTTTCATTCTTACCGAATATCTCTTTGTCAAGTTGTGAATAATACTGATTGTCCAAGCGGACTTACATTTTGCAACTAGATAAGACAACAAGTACCTACTTCTCAACACAAAATTTTATTTTCTGACGAATCTCCATTCAAATGTGATACAAGTGTTAATTTGTGAAAATGTTACTGGTGGCAAGTTAATTTTCACTGGATGCGAGAAATTGGTCATTAGCATATTTGGAAGGTGAATGTTTGTGCGGGATTATTAAAAGTCATATTGTCAGTCCTATTTTCTTTGAAAATCAAAACAGTAATATGTATTAAGCTTTGATAGAGACAGATCTCCCTAAATTATTAGACAATCTTCTTTGCGATTGCATCAGGGCATGTGGTTTCAACAAGATGGATGACTGTCGCATACATCGAAAGTTACCCGTGCAGTACTAAATACTATGTTTCCAAATAGATGGATGGGCAAATACGGTCGGATCAATTTTCTACCACGATCACCGGATCACACTACCCCGGATTATTATTTATGGGGAAAAGTAAAAGACTTGGACGTGAACGCCCAACTACAAGGGAAGATATAATTCGTTGGATAAGAGAAACAATTTAATCCTTAAGTGCTGATGAAATTCTTCAAGCAACCAATTCCTTTTAAACCAGGATCATGTTTGTATTGCAGAGAAAAATGCTCAATTTAAACAGTATCTCATTTAAAAACATCTGATCTGATTTAAAGTAGCTAGATAGTACTGGTTAGATAAGTTTTCTAGCTAGTCATTAGCTCGTAACTCGCCAAATATTCTTCTTTCAAGTATTTTGTAATCTAACTACTGTCTAATCATTACATATAAAATATGGTAGTAGATGGCGCTGCCTTTCTAAAATATACAATTTAATTACTATCTCGCCACTAGCATGTTTAAGCATGGTTGTCAGCATATCCAAATTAAAATTATATTGCTATTAGGTGCTTGAATTAATTCTCGCTGTTGACTAATAGAGGTCAGTAGTTGTGCTATTTCAACATGGCCAAAAGTGACTGTTGATGTATATGAAAGTACTGTCAACACATTTTAATAATCAGTGTGTGACTTTAAATCATAGTACAAAGAACACAATTTTTTATTACATTGTAGATGTCGGGTTTCGAACTAAAAAAATGAGCATTTGCGGGAAGCATTACTTTTGTGTTTTTACCTCAAGAAATCTGCTGCTGAAAGTTATCGTTTGCTAGTGGAGACTTATGGGAAGCATATTCTATCTGAAACAAATTGCAGAGATTGGTCTAGATGATTCAAAGACAATGATTTTTACGTGAATGACAAAAAGCGCTCTGGTCAGCCAAAAAAGTTTGAAGATAGAAAATTGGAGGTATTATTGGAAAAAGATTCATGTTAGATGCTCAAAGAGTTGTCGGAAAATTAAATGTCGATGAGTCAACCGTTTTCAAACGTTTAAAGGTAACGGGAATGATCCAGAAGCTAGGAAACTGGGTCCTACATGAATTGAGAGAAAGAGACATTGCGAAACGTTTAACCATTTGTGAATTGCTGCTTCAAAGACAAAAACGGAAGTCGTTTTTGCATCGAATTGTGACTAGCGATGAAAAATGGATTCCTTACGATAATCCTAAGCGTAAGAAATCATGATTATGTCCCGGCGAACCATCAACATCAACGCCAAAACAGGGTATTCGTGGAAGGAAGGTCATGCTGTGCATTTGGTGGGATTAAGTCGGTGTAGTGTATTATGAGCTGCTGCAACCGAGTCAAACCATCAATGCTTAACGCTGCTGACGACAATTATTCAATTTCATTCGAGCACTCAAAGAAAAACGCCCGCAATATGCTAAAAGACATGACAAAATAATTCTTCTCCATGACAATGCTAGATAACATGTTGCAACACCAGGGTAGGAAATCTTGGAGGCACTTGGATGGAATGTCTTACCCCGCCTGCCCTATTCACCAGACGTTGCTCCTTCAGATTGCGATTTGTTTCGGTCGATGCAGCATGGCCTTTCTGAGCAGCATTTCAGTTCTGGTGATAGATATCAAAAAGTGGCTTGATTTGTTGACTGGATTTGATGACTAAATCGTCTCGAAAGAACCTGAATTTTTCTATCGCGGCACCATGTGTTTTCCGAAAAGTGGGAAAAGGTTATAGTTTCCGAAGGACAATACTTTAAATAAGATATAATGTACCGTTCTTTTGAAATAAACATAAGTTTTTGTTGCAAAAAACATCGAGAATTAATTCAAGCACCTAATATATCAAAATTTGTCTAATAATTATCTAGCAACGTACGGTAAATTCAGAATGAAAATTGGATGTCAGGACTGTCTACATTAAATAGTAAATGTGTGTATCACAGCGCCATTGTATAGTTTTCCTTTTTATTGTTTAGCTAATCTTCTAAGGCTTCGTTTTTTTAATAGCTGCATTTATTACATAGACAATGGCTAGACAAGAAAATTATGCAGCAACGAAATAGAAAACTATCGGTAAATCTTGGATGAAAATTGAATGTCCGGACTGTTCACTTATTAAATATTAGGTGGTAAACTTAGTTCCTGCGGCTCACAGTTAGATGACGTTAGTTGTAGGTGTAATTTATTTTGACATCTGAAACTGGCTGCATTTTAGAGGTTAGACATTTGTCAATAAAATTCAGTGCGAAGAGATTCATTTAAGCGAGCAGTGCTATTTTTTCTTTTGATTAAATATGGAACGCGATAAGTTGTTTTTTCGACATGTGCTGCTTTATTACTTTGACTTGAAAAAAACTGCAGCTGCAGCTCATAAATTGCTTTTCGAAGCTTATGGCAATTATGCTCCATCGGAAAGAACATGCCAAGTATGGTTTCAGCGATTTAAGATTGGTGATTTTGATGTCAATGATAAAGAACGCTCAGGCCAACCGAAAAAGTTTGAAGACACCGATTTGCAGGCATTATTGGACGAAAACTCTACTCAAATGCTCCAAGAATTGTCTGCAGCATTAAATGTTACTCCGATGGCTGTTTCCAAACGTCTACATGCAATGGGAAAAATTCAAAAGGAGGGAAAATGGGTACCACACGAATTAACCGCAAATGCCATTGCGAATCGCTTAAACATCTCTATTTCTCTGCTCGCCAGGCAGAAAAAGAAGAGTTTTTTGTGGCGCATAGTGACTGGCGAAAAATGGATATACTTCGATAATCCTAAACAAAGAAAATCATGGGTAGACCCTGGCCAACCATCGACATCCACACCAAAGAGAAATATTCATGGCCACAAAGCAATGCTTTGCATTTGGTGGGATATGCACGGCGTCGTTTATTATGAGCTATTGAGACCGAACGAAAGTATCACGGGGGATCGATATCAATCACAATTAAACCGTCTGAATGAAGCATTGTTGGAAAAAAGGCCAGCAGTAGCCAGCAATCGACGTAAAGTCATGCTTTCGCACGACAACGCTCGACCACACGTTGCCAAAGCCGTCAAAGAAACACTGATGCAGCTCGAGTGGGAAGTTCTCCCGCACCCAGCGTATTCACCAGACTTAGTTCCTTCGGACTATTACTTGTTCCGGTCGATGCAGCACGGCTTGGCGGATACACACTTCAGAAGTTACGAGGATGTGCGAAAATGGATCGACGAATGGATTGCATCAAAAGACCAATATCGTTCTATCGTCGCGGAATCTATGCGTTGCCCGAAAGATGGGAAAAATGTATAGCTAGCGAGGGAAAATACTTCGATTAATGTATTTTTTGCTTTTGATGTCGAAATAAATGAGTTTTTTAAACAAATAAACCGCAGGAACTAAGTTTACCACCTATATAATCACCTAATATGTGTGAATCCGTAGTTTTTTTTTTGTTAATTCAGTTATCACTAACCGCTTTGATAATTTTCTTTGAGATTACAATAGATTTCATCTTATTTACTCTCACGGGGTACGTGTCCATTTTTCCGCGTTTTCCTATCCCCATACCCAGTGTCTGAGGCGAGCGTCCTCTGATTCGAACATCTCTTCGGGGACGACAACTCTATCAGGGAGGGAATCCCTCTATATAACCTCTAGCAGTAAAGGCGCATCTGGGGAGACTTGGCCGGTCCAGCTTCCCAGGCCTGGAGTTTGGGCGAAGTTCTCAAAAATAACGCCCTGGCGACAGTGGACGGGCAACGGGATCCGTGGGGAACTTTCCTTCTAAAGGTTCGGCTGGACTAAACGTTGATGTTTTCACTAATCTAGTGATATCCGGTCACACTACAATAATATATAATGAAAGATATGAGTTTCCAATAAAAAAATTCAAGTTGACCTTGACATGACCTTCACAACGCGACTCAAGGTCAATCGCGTATGCCCATGTAATGCATTACTTGATCCCCAACAATTTTTGTCTGAAACATTTTACAAAATAACCACCTCCCTCGTTTTTAATTGGAGTGCACGGGTGGTCTGAAACAGCCGATGTAAGCCAATAAAAATTTCAGCAAGGAAATAAGTTTGAAGAACCCGAATCGAAAAAATCGTAATTTAAACGGTTCACCAGTACTTACATTGTCCAGGAAACCGAAACTGAAACCGGAAATTTTATTAAATATTTTAGTGAACCGATATTTTCATTCGGTCCAAGTCCCTGGCGAGAATGCGATTGAGAAACAACGATGTAGAGTACAAGCGACTGATTCGGAGCACATTACAAATTTTTACACGGACCGCTGCGTTGTTCAACGTCGAACGATATGCAAGTCAATCGCGACGAATAAAATTCGCGATACTTAAACAGAGCATTATAATAATATAATTATAATAATAATAAGCGAACGCGAGCGTGGTGTGGCAGAAAGCTCATTGGTCTGCCACACCAAAGGTACCGGATTCGATTCCCGGCTAGACCGAAAAATTTGTATACGCTCATGTTTCTCTTCTGGACAGTCTGGCAAGCCACCAAAATATATCTCTGCCCATACTTCTCGCAAAAATATACCGTTCGGAGTCGACGTTAAACTGTAAGTCTCATATATCTATATATAATCAATATGCACAACACAGGTGTATGTGTGAAAGGAAAAACAGGCCTAAAGGTCTATACAGACCTATTACAAAGATCTATTACAAAGAGGAAGAAGAAAAATTGTAATAACCGTCGATCACCTTACATACAAAAATGCATATTATAACGTTCAACATGTGTGGTAACGTATATTATTGTGTACAATTTTTTTATTGAGATATTTATTTCGAGATATTTATTTTACAATAATATATGTTATTTCATTGTAACTTTTTGTTATGGGAATAAGGAAATAGTATGTCAGTCACACGGTCATACATTGTCAATAACACATTTTATTATTATTATTAATATTATATGAATAATTCTTTTATTATTTCATTATGATATAAAATTTAAAAAAACAGGCGTACAGTTATTACATACAAATTATACACATGTTTACATTTATAAGCACGTGTAAAATTTGAAATACATATGCGTTCGCTGAGCTGGATACGTCATTGCCACGAATTAATCTAAATCTCGAAACAGTGATACGATTTCGAGCCAAAGATGCTAGATTAAGGCTTTCGGTAGCATGAAGCGTGCCATACAAGCGTGCACGCCACGTATGCCTTCGGAATACATGTACGCGGCGTGCACGCTTGTGTCCGGCACGCTTCATATTACCGAAGGCAATTTGACATTCCTGTTTCGAACCCGAGTTCGCTAACATTTTTCTCCTCAGACAATGCATTGCTTAAAAAGAGAGAGGAGTGGGAGGGAACGGTTCATAAAATCACTGCTACAGGTGCCAGTTCGTCGATGGTGAAACAAGAACAGATAAAAAAATATACACATTTCTACTACATACATAAACACACTCACTGTCACGTGTCATATGGATAAATAGATTGTATCTATGTGCGGAATAGAAGAGAAAAATGCTGGTGAGCTCGGGCTCGATATCCCATCATTATAGTCCGTTCTATCTAACTCACTCCTTTCCTGAATTTAACACGGAACAATCGTTTTTACCACATAGTAAATATGATAGACAAGGTTCTGTCACGTCCTGGAAGAGAACGTAACAACCGCACTCGCAAACGCGAATCCCAAACGTACCTGAATGCCGGTGATGCAGGCCAGAGACTAGAAGAGTCACTTTACTCGACGCGGCGTACGCAGGGTGGTCCTATTTTAGGTCAGAGTACTGAAACCTTTTACCTAAGATAGGACCGCGAGAGGAATAATTGGGGAAAGGGTAGTGAGCGTGCAATGGTTTTAAAATGAAATTAGAATTTGAACTGACAATTTCAGAATCTATTAACTTAACAATAGCGTAGTAGTGAAATTATAATAAAAAATAAAACAGTGAATTTACAAGAATATACAATTCGTCGATATTTAATCGAGTATGTGTATGTAGTGGGAATGTGGAACCAAGAGGAAGGTAAAGAGTTAAGGATAGGTGGGTCAGAAAAGGGGGTGGAAAAGTCGGATGGAGCTGGAGATAAGGTTGGGGTGCGTAGCCCAGGCGACGGGGAACGCGAAAGTGGGTTAAGATACCACGGTAGTCCGGGGGAAGTGGGAGGTGTATCCTACGGAGACCGTAGGGGAGAACAATAGAGAAAGTTTAGAGTCGAGGTTGGGGGTGAGTGAGGGGAAGAAGGGAACGGTGCGTCGGTGATGATGTATTCTTGTTTGAGGATAATAGTTCTGAAATGCACCTAAGTTGTGCTTTTAGCGTGTCGTCACTAGCCTCGCGAAGATCTCTAGCGGCCAACGCAAGGGCCTGACGTCTGTCTTCTCTAGAGAATAGAGTATTCACGGTATGGAGGGGCGTTAATAAATGAAAAGATCGGAAGTAAATTGAAACGAGTGTAAATTGTGCTAAATACTTACTCGTTAACTTGTGATATGTTAATCTTCCTTGAGTCTCTGAGGACTAACTCTGGGTGTGGTGTCATGATTCGGTTTGCGGAAGAATCAGCTGGATGGCAGATGTACTCACGACGGTTGAGTCGAAATATTGAGAGATTTTTATACTTGATCTATTTACCGGAGTACCGAGAGGAATAGCTCACTTGAGAGATCCCGATTTGCACAGCGCGTTACTCAGCAGCAGAAGAAGAAATGGGTCTTGTGGCAAAAGAGTGAGGTTTTTATAGGAAAGATTTTGGGAATGGCAGATGACGATTTTCAATGAGGGCAGTTTTTGTGGAAAAAAATATGGAAGATTGGGAAGCTTTCCAACCCAGGTTGTGAAACGGATATCCTGGAAAACTCCTAACATTATCAGGATGTCATAAATAATCCCAAGATTCAAATCCCATCGAAGGGCCTGAGTCCGGTCAACCGATCAGACCATGTACCTTATGTGAAGACGGAAAAGGGAATAAACACGTTGGAAAACACATGATGCATTTAATGGCACGCTATCGCTAATCTTATCTTCTTGAGTTGTGTTACAATAGCGCTTACCCAAATTCGTCTGTTTCTCAATCACTAAAAAAAAGGGATTCGTTGTTCCCGAGATACCCAGGACGTAATAGTTCTAATTCCTACCACTAAAACCATAGCATCAACATCAACGTGGAGTTGTGGCTGAGTGACCAGGAGCCTTAACCGCTGATTACAGTCAAGAAGCGCAACGAATTCTAATTCACGTTACACAAGTAGCACAGTGTGTAGTACCCAAACTGACAAATACGTCGCGCCGCCCTCGGCTGCCTTGTGTATGGGACCCATAATAAACCTATTGTTTTTTACGTATAATTTAAAAATAAAGTGTTTGCCAAAATTTCGTAAGAAGAAAAATCGTCTCAGATTTCAATCAGGAATAAGATCTTTCAAAAACAAACGTTTATTTTTAACTCTGTATATCCTATATTATTGATAATGAGTATCTTTTCTTGTCCCTAACCGTTTTCGAGAAAAATGTGATGAACTTTTTATCAGACTCATCCACCACATGATATATATTGGGTCTATGCATAATTCCATAGCGAAATTCTATCTATCTAAATTCCGACAGATGTCGTTCGCAGTTGTTTTTCCGCTCGCACATGTGTCAAAAATATGAAGTGTCGTACATTAAGTGAAAACTGAAATTTGTGCCGACATTTTAAGAAAGTATTCATCGAGATCCGTGACGTATACGAAGTTTGATTATATTTTGAACATGGAAGGAAAAAACGTGTATTTTCGGTGCATTTCGCTTCTTTATATCCGCAAACTCACAAAAAGATATGCGCCGTGTATGGAAAGAATGTCGTAAACAAAAGTGCCAGACTGTCCAGAAGAGAAACACGAGCATGTACAAATTTTTCGGTCTTGCCGGGAATCGAATCCGGGATCTTTGGTGTGGCAGACCAGTGAGCTTTCTGCCATACCACGCTCGCGCTCGCTTATTATTATTATAATTATATTATTATAATGCTCTGTTTAAGTATCGTGAATTTTATTCGTCGCGATTGACTTGCATATCGTTCGACATTGAACATCGCAGCGGTCCGTGTAAAAAGTGGGTGTCGGAAGTGGTTTGCGAAATTTTGTTGCGGAGATTTTGATCTCCAAGATGCTCCTCGCTCTGATCGGCCAGTCACTACTGATATCGATCAAATCAAGGCTTTAATCAACTCCGACCGGCATTTGACGACTACGAAGATTGGATATAACCTCAACATTGACCAATCAATTGTTTCGAGACATTTACGGAAACTTGGGATGGTAAACAAGCTTGATATTTAGGTGCCGCACGAACTAAGCGGAAAAAATGTAATGGACCGAATTTCAGTTTTCGAAATTCGCTGTTCAAACGTCATCAAAACGAAGCATTTTTAAAGCGGATGAGCTCTGGCGATGAAAAGTGAATTGTTTACAACGATTTCAGTCAAAAAAAATCATGGTCAAAGCGAGGGAAGACTACTCAGACGGTCGTGTAAGAAATTAAGTAACTTAGTAACTTTAGTCTAAGAAAAAGAATGAGATGTTACCAGGTAAGCCGAGATAGGGAATTTGGGACAGTTTGAACGTGTATATTCGTACGATGAAGTTAGTAAAAGGAGAAAGACGGTAGAGAGTAAAGGACATACGTAGCAGAGCGAGAGCTAGGAGAAAATGCGAGTTGGTTTTGTTTAACGGACATAAGAAAAAAAAATGAAAGTTATTGTTGTTAACAAGATCTCTAAAATACTGTTTATTATTCCATATAATCGTAACAAACGAAATGGTAACATGGTGCACAAGAGGATCTAATATATTTTCTTAAAGGAGAATCATCCTGACTAAGAAGAGAAACTTTCTCGACGATAAGTTTTTTTACCATTTTTTACAATCGCAAAGGCTGGATTACATCCGAAGAAGGTCATACTCAGTATCTAGTGGGATTAGAAAGTAATCGTCTATTATGAGCTGCTGCCACTCAACAAAACGATTGATTCGACCAAGTGCCGGCTGTTCACAACTGACCAAATTAAAGCAATCGATCAAAAGCGATCTGAATTGGCAAACAGAAAGGGTTATGTTCCACGAGGCGACAACGCTAGACCACACTTTTCTCTGATGACCCGGTAAAAGTTATTGCGGCTCGGGTGGGATGTTTTCGTACACCCACTGTATAATCCGGACTTTGCACTTTCAGACTATCACTTGTTCCAGGCGATACAGAATAATTTAAATAACAAAACCTTCAGTTCCGTGGACATCCTCAAAAACCACTTGGATGACTTCTTTGCCCAAAAATCTCAGGACTTCTATGAAAGGAGGATAATGAAGCTCGTGGAGAGATGGCAAAAAGTCATGGAACAAAATGGAACATATTTAGTTGAAAAATCGCTTTTTTTGCTTAATATTTTGCATTTGAAATTTACTCGATTTTCGCTACAGAATTATGCATTGACCCAATACATGCTGCAATTTAATTGATACTTGTTTCTTCACCATAAGCTTAAAAACTTTGGATTTGTAAGAAGTATATAGTTTGTAGGAAAGAAATAAAGGAAATTTTTTATTTTTTTATATAGAAATAAAATACCTATTCTTGGACTTTTCGATATATGTTTATTATACTTTGAGGAAATTACATGATTTTTTTCATAATTAAAATTCGCATATTAGTTGAATTATAAGACCCGGCGCAGCATGTTTCAAAAAGTAAATATCCTGCTAGTGTGCATAATACAGCTGCTTTTAATGATCTGAAACAAAAAAGTAAACAAAAGTCCTAATTTATGTAAGTGTAAGCTATCGCCGGAATTATTGAATGGAATGATTACACAAGGTTTCCCATTAAAAGGTTTCATTTCAAATTTCGCATTATTTTTAACATATTAAAGATAGAACTGTCAACTTTCTTAACAGCTGACAAATAAAAAATATACGGTTAACGCAAATGGAACGATATACTCTTCAGTAACGAAATTAGAAATATAGAAATTGTAAAGATTCACTACAAAAATGGTGAAAATTTCGCGGAGATAGTTCATAAAGTTCATATTGTTTTTAGTTGTAATGAAGCACCTTCTCGTCCAGCGAATGTTAACCTAATCAAGAAATTTAAGCATTTGGATCAAATTAATCTTGTAAAGACCCCAACCCGTGCTCGACCAGCCAGATCAACCGTCTTTTTCGAAAATGAAGCCGACGCCAACGTTTCAGTAAATGGGTTAAGTTATCGTATAATGCTAATCGATCTTTTTAGCCTGAAATGGATTATTTGAACCTGAACAATATTTATTTCTAGCAGGACAGCGCAACATGCCATACAAACAGTGAAACAATGGCGTTATTGCGTTATTTGTGAAAAGTTCCCTGGACGCATAATTTCTCGAGACTTTAATTAGCTGCCTAGATCGTGCGATTTAACACAGCCAGATTTACGAAGTCTGTTCAAAAAGTATCGCGAATTTTGTGTTTTTTCAAAAATTATTTATTTATTCATGAATATCTATTTTGTCTCCTTCAAAGTAATCCCCATCAGATATTATACACTTGTGCCAACGTTTTTTCCAATCCTCGAAGCACTTCAAAAAATCATTTTTTGTGATCTTGTTCAGCTCCTCCTTCGATGCCGTCTTTATCTCCTCAATCGTAGCGTAGCGTCGTCCTTTCATGTGCCTCTTCAGTTTCGGGAACAAGAAAAAGTCACAGGGGGCCAGGTCTGGGGAATACGGTGGCTGCGGCATCATTAGTGTGTTGTTTTTGGCCAAAAATTCGCGCACAAGCAACGATGTGTGAGCAGGGGCGTTATCATGGTGCAAAAGCCAATTTTTATTCTTCCACAAATCCGGGCGTTTCTGGCGGATTGCTTCGCGCAAATTGCACATAACTTGCAGGTAATATTCCTTATTGACCGTTCTACCCTGTGGCAAGAACTCATGATGCACCACGCCCCTGCAATTAAAGAAAACTGTAAGCAAAACCTTTACATTCGACCGAATTTGGCTTTTTTCGGTCTTGGCTCATGCGGCAACTTCCATTGGGATGATAGAGCTTTGGTTTCCACGTCATAACCATAAACCCATGATTCGTCACAAGTTATGACCCTCTGGAGCAAATTTGGGTCGTCGCGGACAGAGTCCAACAGCTCCCCACCAATGTTAATGCGATGCTGTTTTTGGTCGAAATTGAGCAATTTTGGTACGAATTACGCGGCGACCCGTCTCATGCCCAAATCATTAGTAAAAATCGAATGGCACGAGCCAATCGATATGTTTAGGTCCTCAGCAACTTCTCTAACGGTGATTCGACGATTGGCCAATACTATTTTTTTCTCTTCATCAATGTTTTCGTCTGTTGTTGACATGCTCGGGCGTCCGGCACGCTCTTCGTCGTTCACATCTTCTCGGCCCTCTGAGAACATTTTGTACCACCGATAAACGTTGTTTCGGTCCAAGGTAACTTCACCATATGCCACAGTCAACATTCGGAATGCGTCCGCGCACTTAATTTTGTTTTTCACACAAAATTTGATACAGATTCTTTGATCCATTTTTTGGAATAGTCAAAAATCGAAGACGAGCCGAAACACATCCAAGCAAAACAGCTATCAAAGATAAACTGAATATTCAAAATGGCCGAACTTGTCGGCATAAGTGAGGGACATGAGTACCAACATAACGCCACAAAAAAATCGAAAATCGAATATACGTAATCCGCGGAAATTCAAAGTTCGCGATACTTTTTGAACAGACCTCGTATACTATTTTTCTTTGGAGCTATATGAAGGATAAGGTCTACATTAATGTTCTGAAAACGATTCAAGAACTCAAAGATAATGTCAAAAGTGATATTCATAAAAAGTGCAATTATGCCGCAAATCGAGCCGCAATTGTGCGAAAACATGATGCGAGATTTTCTAAAAAAATTATCATTTGTAAAAAAGTTAGTTTATCAGATATCGTGTTCCATACTTGATCATACAGTTTGTATTTTGCATTGGAATAAAAATATCATTACTTTTTCAAGAAAAACTTAGTTTTTTTGATAACTTAAAATGAAACATTAATGGAAACCCCTGTACTGAATTACTGAACTAAACCAAAATTTGGCAAAATGACGGAGTTGCAAAAAAAGAAATTATATTTTATGCAAAAATTTGCACAGTTTATAAGTGAAAAAAGGGAAAACTATCGCAGATATCAATCTCATTCTAAGTTCCTATAATAAAAGGACATGTGTTATAATAATGTAAATATGTGATATAAATTTAAAATCAACGGGTTAATCCATTCCTGAGACATCATACAGCTCAAGAAATGCTGTTTCAAGAAAAACGATTTTCAAATTTGATTAATGGTTTTCGGGCATATATAAATGGGATTTATATATTACTTACGGACTTAGTTAATTTTCCGGATATATTAATCTTTTCAACTCTTCATAAATTTGGTTTGAATATCAAATTATCTTCGAGCAATTGGGACCTCAGTGGATATTTTTCTTTGTTAATATTCCTGCAGGAGCAAGTTCTCGCGGGCTTCAACGAAACTGCTTGCTACTGATTTGATTACTATGCCACCATATTTTTATTAATTTTAATATTGATGTAAATCCTTCATTGAAAACACGAGATGCTAAGTAGCCTGCAATTTTTGTAATTTTTGCTCCACAGTATGTGCTTCAGATCATAATGCCAAAGCAGCGTATTAAAATTGTCGTTATTGTTTTGAATGAAACTACTAAGACATTTTTCCAATAAAATCTCCGAAGAAAGTTCCTCATAAATAGGTTTGATGATTTCTTGAATTTGTGATTATGGTTCCTAAGTATTTGAATAAGTGATTATCAGAATATCCGAGATTGGGGCGTAGTTCGTAGCGGAGTCGACCGGAGTCATAGTAATCTAGATCTTTTTCTAACATTTGACAACGATCAATTAATCAATCAATGGTTACGTTTGGTAGGACGCAACGGATAGTAAACGTTAACGATGAGTTGCAATATGTTGGATATTCTGCTGAACGTTGTTATGGCATATTTAACACATGAGTGAATAGTCAGCAAAATCTAATCTTTCAGCGTTACAATTTTTTCGGCATAAAAACAAAAAAAGTTGTGCTAAATTGGCTGTATAATTCGAACACATAATGATAATATTGGAGGAGCCATTTTATTCAAAATATTTTGCTTACATTCAGCGTACTTTTAGTTTGCTGGAAAACATGGCGACCGTTGAGTAAAACACAGGCACTGATTGCGTTTAGGACCGTTCCGCAGACAACTAAGAAACGGTTGCAGAACTGTTAAATCCTGCTGAACACAGTCAATATCTTTGATTTGCTATGTCACCATCTTAATCTGAGACAATTGCCGGGAATTCATATTGATTTATTCGTTGTAAAATGTTCGGGAGAGATTTAAGTTGATACAATTTCGATCAACTCCATTGCGAACGGAGATCAATATTCAAATCCGACGACGTATCATCTATTCGTATATCTAAAAAAATCCGAGGACTCGCGGATAACCCGAATTTAAAATATCACATTTATCCGTTACCCGAATAATCGGGTCCCGGGATAGTATTAGGTCCGAATAAAACCGAATAAAAACCTGAGCAAAAATTGAACCTAGTGAGTGTCTAATCATGACATAGAAAATTTGCGTTTTAAATCACTACTATCTAGTAGTTATCTAGTAGCTAGCTGCTAGCCAAGAATGTAATGTTCACTTCTCCTAGTGGCTACATTAGAAAAGTTAATTAGTAATTAGACAAAAAAATAACTCGTAGCTATCTAACTTGGGTTAGACAGCGACTAGCATAGCAAACTAGATAGCAAAATCGAGACAAAATAAAATAAAAAAATTATATCTCTTTCGTCGAGGGTACTTACTCTCCCTATCGAGAATTATCTCCCTATCTAATTTCTAGACAGTTTTCTCATCTCAAAGTTTCTGTACCACAGATTTCTAGTCACCAGATAACCTTTTTAATCCGAGTTTCCATTCATATAACTTTTTTTATTGTGTTCTCTCTCTCTCTCTCTCTCTCGAAGAAGAAGAAGAAGAAGAAGAAGAAGAAGAAGGAAAAAGAGTAGGAGGAGAAGAAGGAGGAGAAGGAGAAGGAGGAGAAGAAGGAAAAGAAGAAAGAGAAGTGAATGTCAATGGAGTTGTTTGTTCCTGAAATTCATCTTAGTTACGTGTTATTTCATCCCATTCCTATTTCATTTAAGAAGGTTGCTTATTACCTGGGACTTGAACTTGAGATTTTTGGCTTTCGAGTCGCCTACCTTACGTACGTACTAGACCACTATCACATTCAGTAAAGGACATTTCCTATTATCTACCTATAATTTACTTAGCGCAGTTATATAATAATAACAAAATAATTTAATTTTTCAAAAGAAGTAAACGCAATTTAGATTAAAAAATTATACTTTTCCGCGCTTTTATTGTCAATCTAATGAAAATTGTGATGTAAAACATGACTTAGTATCTAGATAAAAAGTAGCACACAGTTATAAAATGAAAAATTTTAGCATATAAGAAATGTAATGTTCATTTTTTTACATATTTATTTATACCTAGCACATATCTGAGTAAAAATGAATCTAGTCTAGAATCTAGTCTAGAACCTAGTCTGATTTAGAGACAACTAGCTATATCCCACATAGCACAAATGTTCAAAATAAAGACGTACCAAAGATGTTCAAATATCTCTGGAACGTTTCTAACCTCTTTTGAACATTTGTGCTGAATGGGATAGTAATAACTAGATCAATTTTCTAGTTAGTCACTAGCTTGTGACTGACTAAATATTCTTAATCAGCTTTTTCGTAATTTAGCTATTATCTAGTCATTACATACGAAATACTATAATAAATGGTAGGACACTGTCTTTCTTAAAATAAGCAATCTATCTACTATCTGGCTATTAGTATATTGAAGTTAGTCAATATATCCAGATTAAAATTATATTGCTACATCAAAATCTGTTTAGTAACTATCTAGTGAAAATATATGGTAAATCCTGTATGAAAATTAGATAGGGTATCGATCACGTTTCTCTAAGGCGGAAACATGAAGAGTGAAAATTCCACATGTTTTCCAAATTCTAAAACTAAAAAAATCTGTTCTTTTCACGATTTCACGATTCATGATCAAATTCCAAGAAGTTACGAATTTTCTCCATTAACGTAACCTTGTGAAAAAAGTAAATTTTCTAATTTGAAAATATCTAGAATTTTCACTTCTCGCATTTACGCCTTAGAGAGAGGTTATGTGGTCGATGCCTAGGACTGTCTACTCACTAGATAGTAAATTTATATATTACATCTTCAATATTTAATTTTCTTTCCTATTCTTTAGCTAGTCTTCTAAGACTTGGTTCTCCAAATGTTAATTACGTAAACAATGACGACATAATATATAAATTTGCTATCTAATGGGCAGACAATCCTGGTCCAATTCAATTTCCATTTAAAATATACTGATAATTTTTCGTCTTGTTACTGTCTAGTCTTTTTTCCTAGATGTTGTCTATGTAATTGGTATAGCTAGTAGAAGAACTAAGCTTTAAATAAGCTGACTAATTAAACAATAGAAAAAAAAACTAGACAATGATAACATAAAATACGCAAATTTACTATCTAATGGATGGGTAGTCATGATATTCAATTTCCACTCATGATTTACCGGTAGTTTCTTACCTTGTTACTGAGTAATTCTTTTGTTTTGCCACTACCTATGTAATTGGTATAACTACTAGAAGAACTAAAACCCTCTTTACATGATGCTTATCTTCATATTAACTTGCATGCGAGTCGCTATGTTAGATAGCACGATAACTAGTATATTACAAAACTCGAAATAATTGGAAATTTACTATCATGTATGCTGTCATGCGTGCTAGCATGTTGATTTTCGAAAATAAAGTACGTATACTACATGGTACTTATTTCGTGATAACGAAACTAACTAGTATGACAGTTTGCATGCGAGTTAACACAAAAATAAATATCGTGTAACACAGGTCTAAGCTTTAGAAAACTAGTTAAGGAATAGAAATGTAAATTAGACAATGAAATGAAAATTATATAATAATGAATTAAAGAATACTGAAATGAAAATTAGATAATAATAACGATGTACACAATTTTACTACTATTTATTTTACTATATAGGTGGTAAACTTAGTTCCTGCGGTTTATTTGTTTAAAAAACTCATTTATTTCGACATCAAAAGCAAAAAATACATTAATCGAAGTATTTTCCCTCGCTAGCTATACATTTTTCCCATCTTTCGGGCAACGCATAGATTCCGCGACGATAGAACGATATTGGTCTTTTGATGCAATCCATTCGTCGATCCATTTTCGCACATCCTCGTAATTTCTGAAGTGTGTATCCGCCAAGCCGTGCTGCATCGACCGGAACAAGTAATAGTCCGAAGGAACTAAGTCTGGTGAATACGCTGGGTGCGGGAGAACTTCCCACTCGAGCTGCATCAGTGTTTCTTTGACGGCTTTGGCAACGTGTGGTCGAGCGTTGTCGTGCGAAAGCATGACTTTACGTCGATTGCTGGCTACTGCTGGCCTTTTTTCCAACAATGCTTCATTCAGACGGTTTAATTGTGATTGATATCGATCCCCCGTGATACTTTCGTTCGGTCTCAATAGCTCATAATAAACGATGCCGTGCATATCCCACCAAATGCAAAGCATTGCTTTGTGGCCATGAATATTTCTCTTTGGTGTGGATGTCGATGGTTGGCCAGGGTCTACCCATGATTTTCTTCGTTTAGGATTATCGAAGTATATCCATTTTTC
>NW_014554853.1:0-39227 GCF_001313825.1 Dinoponera quadriceps | reverse complement strand
AGTCAAAGTAATAAAGCAGCACATGTCGAAAAAACAACTTATCGCGTTCCATATTTAATCAAAAGAAAAAATAGCACTGCTCGCTTAAATGAATCTCTTCGCACTGAATTTTATTGACAAATGTCTAACTTCTAAAATGCAGCCAGTTTCAGATGTCAAAATAAATTACACCTACAACTAACGTCATCTAACTGTGAGCCGCAGGAACTAAGTTTACCACCTAATATTTAATAAGTGAACAGTCCGGACATTCAATTTTCATCCAAGATTTACCGATAGTTTTCTATTTCGTTGCTGCATAATTTTCTTGTCTAGCCATTGTCTATGTAATAAATGCAGCTATTAAAAAAACGAAGCCTTAGAAGATTAGCTAAACAATAAAAAGGAAAACTATACAATGGCGCTGTGATACACACATTTACTATTTAATGTAGACAGTCCTGACATCCAATTTTCATTCTGAATTTACCGTACGTTGCTAGATAATTATTAGACAAATTTTGATATATTAGGTGCTTGAATTAATTCTCGATGTTTTTTGCAACAAAAACTTATGTTTATTTCAAAAGAACGGTACATTATATCTTATTTAAAGTATTGTCCTTCGGAAACTATAACCTTTTCCCACTTTTCGGAAAACACATGGTGCCGCGATAGAAAAATTCAGGTTCTTTCGAGACGATTTAGTCATCAAATCCAGTCAACAAATCAAGCCACTTTTTGATATCTATCACCAGAACTGAAATGCTGCTCAGAAAGGCCATGCTGCATCGACCGAAACAAATCGCAATCTGAAGGAGCAACGTCTGGTGAATAGGGCAGGCGGGGTAAGACATTCCATCCAAGTGCCTCCAAGATTTCCTACCCTGGTGTTGCAACATGTTATCTAGCATTGTCATGGAGAAGAATTATTTTGTCATGTCTTTTAGCATATTGCGGGCGTTTTTCTTTGAGTGCTCGAATGAAATTGAATAATTGTCGTCAGCAGCGTTAAGCATTGATGGTTTGACTCGGTTGCAGCAGCTCATAATACACTACACCGACTTAATCCCACCAAATGCACAGCATGACCTTCCTTCCACGAATACCCTGTTTTGGCGTTGATGTTGATGGTTCGCCGGGACATAATCATGATTTCTTACGCTTAGGATTATCGTAAGGAATCCATTTTTCATCGCTAGTCACAATTCGATGCAAAAACGACTTCCGTTTTTGTCTTTGAAGCAGCAATTCACAAATGGTTAAACGTTTCGCAATGTCTCTTTCTCTCAATTCATGTAGGACCCAGTTTCCTAGCTTCTGGATCATTCCCGTTACCTTTAAACGTTTGAAAACGGTTGACTCATCGACATTTAATTTTCCGACAACTCTTTGAGCATCTAACATGAATCTTTTTCCAATAATACCTCCAATTTTCTATCTTCAAACTTTTTTGGCTGACCAGAGCGCTTTTTGTCATTCACGTAAAAATCATTGTCTTTGAATCATCTAGACCAATCTCTGCAATTTGTTTCAGATAGAATATGCTTCCCATAAGTCTCCACTAGCAAACGATAACTTTCAGCAGCAGATTTCTTGAGGTAAAAACACAAAAGTAATGCTTCCCGCAAATGCTCATTTTTTTAGTTCGAAACCCGACATCTACAATGTAATAAAAAATTGTGTTCTTTGTACTATGATTTAAAGTCACACACTGATTATTAAAATGTGTTGACAGTACTTTCATATACATCAACAGTCACTTTTGGCCATGTTGAAATAGCACAACTACTGACCTCTATTAGTCAACAGCGAGAATTAATTCAAGCACCTAATAGCAATATAATTTTAATTTGGATATGCTGACAACCATGCTTAAACATGCTAGTGGCGAGATAGTAATTAAATTGTATATTTTAGAAAGGCAGCGCCATCTACTATCATATTTTATATGTAATGATTAGACAGTAGTTAGATTACAAAATACTTGAAAGAAGAATATTTGGCGAGTTACGAGCTAATGACTAGCTAGAAAACTTATCTAACCAGTACTATCTAGCTACTTTAAATCAGATCGACTTCATTAAATCAGATGCATTTTTGCTTGCGCATTTTATATCCTAAGTTATGATATAAGAAGAATATCGTGTTTGAAATTAGCAACGTTTTCTAGTAATTCTATGCAATGCATTTACATTATTTTTTCATATAGAGCAACGTACATTGTGGATTGTCATCTATAGAGCACTTGTAGAAAAAAGTTGCCAACGTTGTTTTTTTTCATATTTTTCACTGAATTATTATTCACAATTCCACAATAATATTTTATATCTGTTTCCTCTGGATTTTCTACGAATGTTACAATAGAAACTCTCAATGATGTTAAGGAGAAATAAGAAGAGAATTAGATGTAAAGTAAAAAAAGTGTGAGAATAAAAAAATAAGAGAAGAGTGATGGCTGCGTCATATATCGTCCCGGGCGCTCCGATTTTTATTTGCGCCGCACCTCTGAAGATTCTGAATATCTCCGCTATTTCACTGAATATCGCGTAATCTCTTTAGGATTATATTTAGAGAACATAAACATATTATAAAATGTAAAAAATAAAAATTCAATTGTTTAACTCAACAAACTACTCAGAATTCTTAAGCAATTATGAGATTAATCCAGAAATACAAATGTCTTGAGTCATAATTATAATTGAGTTATTATGCGCGTGATGCAATTAATTATTTATAGTTAATATATTAGGTAATTGCATATATAAACGCCCGCTAACAATAGATGGCGTTAAGTACATTACGAATTGAAAGTTGGCAATACACATGATGACATATTTATAGAGTCTGTGTGCGACATGTTTAACATCTATTTTGATTGTGTTTACAATGGCAAGTTTTGTTCCAAATAAGTCATATTTGCGGGAAGTTATGCTCCATTATTTCCTGGGAAAGAAATTGCCTATGGAAACGCATCGTTTGCTAGAAAAAAAGTATGATGAACATGCTCCATCGAGTACAACGTGCAAAGAGTGATTTCGCCGCTTCCAAAGTGGTGATTTTTTTATGGACAACAAGGACCTCGAAAAACCACTCAAAAAATTTGAGGACACGGAAACCGCTACTGAAACCGTCGGGAACCATCACTGGGGTTCGTTATCGACTGCAACTGGTTTGAAGCGAGCTCTGCACGAGAAGAGGTCAGAATGGGAAAATCGCCATGACAAGTTGATTTTGCAGCAAGACGATGCCAGTTCGCAAGTTGCTCAACCAATCAAGAAGTACTTAGAAGGAGTGAACTGGGAAGTCCTATCATACTCGCCATATTCCCCAGACATCGCTCCCTCCGATTACCATTTGTTCCGGTCGATGCTTCCAGTCAGCGCTTACGGCACAGCACTTCACCTCGTACGAAAAAGTCAAAAAATAGCTGGATGACCGGATTGCCTCCAAAGAACCCGAATTTTTCCTGCGGGGAATCCGATTGTTGGCCGAAAAATGGGCCAAGGTTGCCTGTTCCGATAGGCATTATTTTGAATAAACCAGTTCGTCGATTTGCTACCAAACCATTATCTTTTCTTTCGGTCAAAAATGGGCGGTTTCATATGCAACCACCTAATACATTACGTAATACATTATCGCTCATTTATATTGTCGATATACAAGATGTCTGAAAACCGTAAATAATTCAAGGATCAATTTAGGAATGTATTTAGAGTCAAAAAGTCTGTATAAATATATGCCCCAAATTTAATCGTTGCCAAGTTACTGTTTATTTCATAATTTAAATGACCGATGTTTGAAATGAATAGGATTTACTAAATAAAGAAGCGTTCTTATATATTTTATTTATTTTGTTTACAAGAAATGTTCAAAACTGTCACCATTGTGTTTGATACATATAACCGTACGTCGTAGAAGTGACTGTTGGGTTCTTAATAAAATTTCTAGATTAATCCTAATTATATCCGCAGCTTGATGTATTTTAAAACACAATTCTTCCAATGTTTGCATTTCACTTGCATACACCATTTGTTTCAAGTGATCCTAGAGATAAAAATTCAGTGAAGTCCGGCGAACGCGGTAACAAAAAAAATGGTCTCCCTATATCTTCATAGTATTGGATCAGTATATATAAGAACACTTCTTTATCTAGTAAGAACACTATCTTTATCTAGTAACAACACTATCTTTATCTAGTAAGCCTTATTCAACTCAAATTTTGACCACTTCACGTTCCAGTAGCCGTGCACGGACTGGGAGTCCGCACATAATGATATTTTCCTATAAACTTTTGAGTGCGGATACTGGAAGATTAAATTATGAAATAAATAATAACTTGGCAACAATTAAGTTTAGGATATATGTTTATATAAACTTTTTAACTCTAAATATATTCCCAAATTGACCCTTGAAATATTTCCGGTATGTTTTCAGACACCTTATATGTCAGATTATATATGAAAGATTGTTCCATCTCCTAAAACTTTATATAGGCACATATGAAAAATTCGTGTAAAAAAATCTCTAAAATTTTTTTTGTATTTAACAATATATTTCAAAAAGAAAGAAATTGGAATCAAAAGTTACATGCGGGAAACACTTTTCTTCTTTTTGATTTTCATCCATTTCGTATAATCAATTTGAAATTGTTGTTATTCTTAAAGGGTTATTCTTAGAGGCGATACAAGTTATTTTTAGATCGGATTTAGGTTTTCATCGTGAATATCAACTTTTAAAGATAGAACATAGTGCTTCTATACAGAATAGTCATCACATTTTTAAAAGCAATTTATTGGTCATCCAAATCAAAATCCAAATCAAAATCCAAATCAAAATTCAAATCCAAATCAAAATCATTTTCTTCAAATCTTTAAACCAATATTTACATATGTTATATAACATGAATTCTCGCTGAAAGTAGCACAAATCAAAGGTTTTTCCAAATTTTTTTTTCCTGAAATTCATACAAAATATTAAATACAATGGCGTATGTGCTCTTTACTCATAGCCATTTTATACAATACAATTTTTGAAGTTACGTTTATCGTCTCGATACGCCATACGCCGTTTTTAATAAAGCTGTGTCAATGTCACCATACTGCAAAATAGTGCAAAAATAAATTGGCTTAGTTTACTTTTTCGCATTCATGAAAAAATTGTGGAAATTACATATTTACAGACCTAATAAAATAATAAAAATATAAAAAAATACCTGATATTTTATAATTTTTTAGGCTTGCTTGAACGATATCGTGTGTTTCCGTTTGGTATTATCTCTATTCTAGATATTTAAGAAAAATAAGAAAAGATTAAAAACGAATAAAATAACGTAAAAAATATGCTACAATAATTCATAAAATATTTCATATTTCTTGTATATGTAAAATAACTCTTACCTCTACAATTCCTGCTGATAACGCATATGCTGTCATTGCCAGGGTAGCAATAAATGCAGCAAAAAATTGATTTCTTCTCTTATTTGGAAATTCATTATCAGTATCTCTTTTTAACCTTGCGGCTTTTTCTTCAGCTTGATGTTTTTCATAATTTTGATATTCATTCTTGAAATATCTTTGCGATATACGTGACACATATTTAACTAAATTTGTACAAGCTTTTAAGTGATTTTGTAAAACTGGATTTGGTAATGGAGCCTTAAGTAACGGTGCCAAATATGAGTATATAATAGCATCTATTTTGCTAGGTTGTTGTCCATAAAAGAAATCTCTATCGCCAAGTCTTGTTGACAACAATGTCAAACATTTTTGTGCTTCCGAGTATACCTATATACATATAAAATTTTAATAAATTTTATATCCACATCTTTTTTATACAGATTCTACCATTGTCGTACCACATTTTTTCGTAATGGCAGATTATTTAAATAATTTTTACATTGATTTTTTCTTATAAAAATATCAAAGAAAGTTATTATTGTAATTCTAATTTTTAACGTTAATAACTTTAATTACGTATATCTCTGTAAATAAACTTGAGATGAAAATTAAATTTAAATTAAATTAAAACTCCATCTGAAATTAGCTGGCAACTGTATTTTCAAATCTATTTGACTTTCTTTAAATTAATTTGCAAAACATTTTTGTCAATCGTTTTTATTTAAAATATTGATTGCCGTTATTATTTAAAATTATTGATGTTTCGTTATTTTTGTTAAGAAAAAATTGACTTTATTTTGTCCAAAACATTTGCCATTAAAAAATAATGTGGTAAAAATGGAACATCCTTTATAAATTTCAAATTTATATAAGTTTCTATATAGAGAGAATCTGACAGTAAATAAAACATCTGTTGTGCATTTGTAAAATCCGACTAACCTGCCTGTAACTTAACAACAGTGTCGTTATCGTTACATTATTGTTGCGCTTTTTACCATATATTATACTTGTGCAGCGGCACCGTAACGACGACACTGTTATTGTTATAAAAGTTACAGAATAGAGACCTAATCAAAATAAAAAGAGCCCTTTATCATTTTGTAAACCACATAAAATTTTGAGTTATTAATTAAAAGAAGTTGGGTAAACGACCGCACATGATGAAGTAGGCGAGCTCTATAATGATGGCGCCTGAACACCCCATTCGTCTCACTCACCACTGATAACGAGGGGCGAAGTAATGTTCCAACGGAGTAATATTTCCAACGAATCGCAAGTACAGAATTGAGATGTTGCCTTTATAAAATGCATTCATCACATACATCACATCGCATGCAATTCACCAATCTTCTCGAATTAATTATTAGATTAGTCAATAATTGTGCGGTTTTAGCTGATAGATGGCTTTAGGCGTTCTAATCTAGCTCTATGATCAGTCCAAATTTGGGGAGCATATAATCATTGACAAATAACATTTCAACGTGCATTAAAAAAAAACAACATGAAGATTAGTTGTATTTTATGTGTCTGGCGTCATTTGAAAGATGGATAATTAAAACAAGCATTTGTGTACATTACGCTTTTTTATTTTACAAAAAATAAAAATGCGGTACTATCCGCGGCGAAACTTATAAAAAGATATGTACGATATATAGTGACAATGCCATGAAAAAACGCGTAAGCTAGAAGTGCTTTGAGAGATTTAGTTTCAGAGATTTTTCTGTCCAAGACACACCACGTTCGGTGGTGGTCTTGGACACCGGTCAGTTGAGATCAACATCGACAAAGTCCACTTCCAGATTTTAATCGACATCAATCCACGCTATATGATGCGGGAGATTTCAGACGTTCTCTAAATACCGAAATTAAGAGCGCAGAAAACTATCCGCATCAACTTAGCTACATTAACCAACTTAATGTTTGTGCTTCGCACGAACTGAGTAAAGCTCATCTAATAAGTAAGCTCATCTAATCGTACGCATTTCCATCAGTGATTCACTCAAAAAATGTGAAAAAAGCGATCCATTTTTTAAACAAATGGTGGCAAGCTATGAAAAATGGATCGTCTATGACAACATCGAACGCAAAGATCGTAGAAGCAGCACAGCAAACCGCCAAAAGCATTTCGAAGACTGAGCTTTATTCGAGCAAAGTCATGCTCTTAATTTGGTGAGATAAAAAGAGTGTTCTACGAGTTTTTTCCGAAGAACAGAACGATCAATTCGGATGTGTACACAGCTGGACAAATTAAATGCAGCAATCCACGAGAAGCGTCCAGAATTGATAAATCGCAAGGATATCGTCTTCTATTACGACAACGCCAGACCGCGCACATCTATGCAAACTCAGCAAAAATTATTGGAACTGGGTTAAGACGTCTTATTGCATACTCCGTATTCACTAAATTCTGTCCCTTCAGATTACTACCTGTCTAGTTTCCTTCGGAATTCCTTGAATAGACAGCGCTTTGTTTCCGAGAAAGCCATCGAAATCATCACAGCACTTAAAACAGTTTTTTGCCGAGAAAAACAGGAAGTTTTGTGAGCGAGCAATTATGAAGCTGCCCAAAAGATGGCAAAAGATAATAGAACACAACAGCCAATACATTGTTGACTAAAGTTGTTGCCTTCTATAAAGAAATCGTTTTTCATATATAGGTAAAAAATCACACGGAATTATTGACCAATCTGATACATAAAATTTTACATGGTTGTTTCTAAAATGATACAGGACTTTTATATTGACTTTGATCTAATTTATAGGATGCGACGAATATCGTATCTACCATCAGACACCCTGTAAAATTATTTTTCATTTCTGCGGACACATCATAAAAAACTATTATCTAATAATAAAGAAATCGCAAAAAACATATTCTTTTTAGAACATAAAAATTTTCTCCTAAATTTTATTAAAATCAGAGAAATATTATGCAGTTAAAAAAGAGAAAAACCTGACTTCTCATCTTGCTTCCATAGAAATATTAACACGTTAACAACTCGGAAATTTTCGCATGTTTAGTAATTATACTTCACAATAAAATTTTTATCATCGCAAATATATAATGATAAAATGCAGTAATGAGCAATATGACTAAATTATCCCTTAGAGTGCAAACTACTTAGTAAGTTCAAAAAGTTTCCGGCCCGAATAATTTTTAAAAGTGATAGAAAGAAAACAACAGTATTACTTTTCAACATAATCTTCCCTTACTTTAATACACTTTTCATGTCTTTGAATTAACATTTTTAAGTCTCTGAAAAAAGTCCAAACTTTTATCTGCACAATGATCAAGAACAGCATTTTTCACCTTATTATTGTTCAAAAATTTTCTTCCTCGAAGGTCTTTCTTCAATTTTGAGAAAAAATAGTAGTAGTCACTTTGAAGCCACAGTCCTTCACTGAAGCGTTATCAACAGCCGTATGAACTGGAGCATTGTCGTGCAGCAAGTGAACACTACGACTCAGCTTGCCTTGCTTCTTTTCCTTCATGGGATCTCACAGTAGATACAGAAGTGAAGCATAATAGCTTGCATTCACCGTGATATTCCTTTCCTTGAAGTCAATCAAGAGAATTCTATGGCAATCTCAAAAAATTGTTGTCATAATCTTGATGGACTGAGAGACCTTGATTTTTCTCGGCGGTGCTTCGCCTGGTTTGCGCCACTCCATAAAGTCTCTTTTAGAAAAAGGATCATAATAATGTACCATAGTTTCATCCCTGGTAACAATGGATTCCAAAACTTCTTTCTGATTCCCTTGACAAAGCTCTAAAAACTGCCAGGAACGGATCACACGTTTTGAATTACATAGAAAAGTCGGGATACTCATCTTTCACTGACCATTTTCATGAGAATATTCTCGTAAATAATCCAAAAAATGGTTGTTTTAGAAAGTCCCAACCTTGTTGAGATTCCCTTTAGCTTCAAACGTTTGTCATTGAGCAATTCCTCCTCGACAAGAGACACATTTTCCTCAGTCATTATTTCCATTGGCTGACCGCAAGGATTACCTTCAATGGACTCTCTTCCTAGGCGAAACTGTTTAGCCCACACTTTTATGGTTGAATGTGACGAAAAAGCTTCCCCATAAACACCGTTCAATCGCTCTTTACTTACACTTGGAAAAGTCCTTCCAAAAACTTTATCACTGCGTGGTATTCAATTCTCAACATTTTAGCCACAGAACATGCAACGACTTATTTCGACAACTACCTCCAACTGACTAAGGTAGGTAGAAAGTTGAAACTGATGCACTACATTCTCCATAGATGGCATTTTGTGTCACGAACGGCATATTAAAATTGGCGCGTATTTTGTATATCAGGCCAAAAACTTTTGAAATTTACTACGTACGCCAGGTGTATGACGGGAGTCCTTACCATGTGCAAACAACATCTTAAGGTGACGTTCAATACTCATTATGTGAAAACAGTGTTTTTAATGCTCATTTATTAACATGTTCGTTATCACCGCCGCATATATGCGGCATCCCGATTCTTGTATGAGCCCACCGTCGCAGATGTGCGGTGCGTTCTTTATTAGTTTATAATAACGTATTGCAATAAATTTGGAAACGAATAGTATTGTTGAACTAAAAAACAATAAAATAGATGTAGTATGTACTTGATCTAGAAATAATTACATTTTTATGTTATAAATATAGCTTAAAAAGACTCATGTCAATTGGAGACATATTCTAATAAAAAACATCCTAGGCTGTGGTACAAGATTTTCTTCTCAGACCCTGGTAGCGAACGTGTTAATATTGTAATGTATGGAATAAGACTAGTTTTCTGACGCACACAATAATCGTTTTGCTTTCGAGCAACTAACCTATGGGTTACATTCATATTATCATATCACTATACATTACGAGTGATGTATTTATCTTATTAAGAATCTCCAGTAATTTTATAGCAGTCAACGTGTTAATTGTCTATTTTATTAATAATTATAAGTCCATGTAATTAATAATTATGTATCTGTTTAATAATTACATGTAAGATATATTTTGTAAATTAAAAGAAGAATATGGTAAGATAATTCGTGATTTTGATATTTACGCAATAAATGCAATAAATGAAAGTAACTTATATTATTAAAACCGAGAATTTCCTAGCATAACGCTGATTTTTCGAGTTTTATTTATTAACAAGGAAAGGTTCAAAATTTATCATCACAAATTTCGCTCAAATTGAAATATGTTGTAGTGCCAAGTTCTCACTAATTAATAAGCAAGTAAGGCAACACACTTCTTAAGCATTCGCAAGAAATTTACATGCAAAGCGACTTAACTATGACTTATGAAAGCAAGCGTGCCAGATAACAAGTGTGACACAACGGCTCAGGCAGCCAGCTAAGACATTGCACATTGCATGTTCGAGTCTGACTTCATCAAAAATTGTTTAACATTAATTTTTAGAAAATATTAACTTTAATTAATAATTGGGCTGCGTATAAGTGAACTGAATATTCCAAGAAATTGTGATTTACAGGGTGCGGCAGCGTAACTTCCTTATTTGAAATGCCCGCCTTTAAAAAACTAACAGTCGTAGAAGGGCGCTAGTGGTCTCATTTGAGAGAAGGGATCCTAAAGTTTTGTTTACCCCTTGGTCAGTCGTCATCATGGGTTGGAACAGTGAGAAGCGCGCGTTTGCCATAGAAGCGTACTTTTCTATATAGTGATGAAGCTCATTTTCACTTGAGTGAGTGCGTCAACAAACAGAACATGCGGTATTGGGCTGCGAACAATCCTCGAGAACTCCATCAGAGGCCTTTACATTCGCCAAAAGTGACTGTTTGGTGTGCGATTTCATCAGTTGAGATCGTTGGTCCATGGTTTTTTGAAGAAAATCAGGTCACAGTAACAGTCGATTCAGACCGTTATGTGAGCATGCTCGAGGATTTTTTTTTTCCACGATTTGATGAAATGGACTTAGGGGGCATATAGTTCCAATAAGACGGAGCAACAGCTCACACTTCAAGGACATCGATGGCCGTTTTGAAGAACCACTTCCCAGGGCGACTCATCTCCCTGAGGGATGATTTGGAGTGGCCAGCTCGCTCCCCCGATTTGGCCCCTTGCGAATTTTTTGTGGGGTTTTTTGAAATCCCGCGTTTACGTCAACCATCCAAGGACCCTGAAGGCCAACATTCGGGAAGAAACGGCCAACATACTCGTCGCTATGCTCGAAAGAGTAATGACAAACGCCAAAATTCGGTTTACCCAGTGTATAGACAATGGGGGACGTCACCTTTCGGATATGATTTTCAAAACTGTGTAAGATAAAACTTTAAATGTCTACCTACATTATAAAAAAAAAATAAAAAAATATGTGCCTCATAAAATGCATTTTATTGAATTTTGGAAAAAGGAAGTTACGCTGCCGCAACCTATAGTTTGTGCATGTGTGAGTGTGTGTGTGTGTGTAAGAGAGAGAAACGTTTCAAGCATAAATTATATTCACACTGAGTACACATGTAATGAAGTTAACATGTTTACAAGTGCAAGATGTTTAAAAAAAAAAAAGTGGAAAAACAAATGTCATTTATATTGAAAAAAATGAGTCTCTTAGCAATTAATTTTTATGAAAATCAAGCATATTTAATAATAGGTATGAGTAATAGATATGAGTAATAGGCACAAATGCTGAAACGTTCAACTGATACAACATCAAAGAATGTAATTTTATCGCGTCCTTTCGCATGCCGATTTCTTGTTGCTCTGATAACGTTGGTGTGTTTCGCAATAGTTTAATACAAATTTTTACTTGACAATATAAAAATATCAAGTGGTTGCATATGAAACCGCCCGCTGGCAATAGATAGCGTTAGGTACACATTTCTTCGAATTGAAAGTTGACAATACACATGATGACAGATCTATAGAGTACCGCCAAAACGCCATAGGTGACATTTGTGCAACGTGTTAACATCATCTATTTTAATTGTGTTTACAATGGCAAGTTTTGTTCTAATTGAGTCATATTTGCGAAAAGTTATACTCCATTATTTCCTGGGAAAGAAATCGCCCGCGGAAACGCATCATTTGCTAGAGGAAGTGTACGAGGTCTGTTCAAAAAGTATCGCGTATTTTGTGTTTTTTCAAAAATTATTTATTTATTCATGAATATCTATTTTGTCTCCTTCAAAGTAATCCCCATCAGATTTTATACACTTGTGCTAACGTTTTTTCCAATCCTCGAAGCACTTCAAAAAATCATTTTTTGTGATCTTGTTCAGCTCCTCCTTCGATGCCGTCTTTATCTCCTCAATCGTAGCGTAACGTCGTCCTTTCATGTGCCTCTTCAGTTTCGGGAACAAGAAAAAGTCACAGGGGGCCAGGTCTGGGGAATACGGTGGCTGCGGCATCATTAGTGTGTTGTTTTTGGCCAAAAATTCGCGCACAAGCAACGATGTGTGAGCAGGGGCGTTGGTACGAATTTCGCGGCGACCCGTCTCATGCCCAAATCATTAGTAAAAATCGAATGGCACGAGCCAATCGATATGTTTAGGTCCTCAGCAACTTCTCTAACGGTGATTCGACGATTGGCCAATACTATTTTCTTCACTTCATCAATGTTTTCGTCTGTTGTTGACGTGCTCGGGCGTCCGGCACGTTCTTCGTCGTTCACATCTTCTCGGCCCTCTGAGAACATTTTGTACCACCGATAAACGTTGCTTCGGTCCAAGGTAGCTTCACCATATGCCACAGTCAACATTCGGAATGCGTCCGCGCACTTAATTTTGTTTTTCACACAAAATTTGATACAGATTCTTTGATCCATTTTTTGGAATAGGCAAAAATCGAAGACGAGCCAAAACACGTCCAAGCAAAACAGCTGTCAAAGATAAACTGAATATTCAAAATGGCCGAACTTGTCGGCATAAGTGAGGGACATGAGTACCAACATAACGCCACAAAAAAATCGAAAATCGAATATACGTAACCCGCGGAAATTCAAAATTCGCGATACTTTTGAACAGACCTCGTATGCCGAACATGCTCCATCAAGTACTGTGCAGAGAGTGGTTTCGCCGCTTCTAAAGTGGTGATTTCTCTATGAACAACAAGGACCTCGGAAAAACACTCAAACATTACAACTCAAACAGTACAAGAATTTGAGGATACGAAAACCGCTTCTGAAACCACCTACTGAGGATCATTATCGACTGCAACTGATTCGTTTGAAGCGAGCTCTGCACGAGAAGAGGTCGGAAGGAGAAAATTGACAAGATAAATTGATTTTGCGGTACGACAATGCCAGGCCGCATGTTGCTCAACTAGTCAAGAAGTATTTAGAAAAAGTGAACTGGAAAATCCTTCCCCACCTGCCATATTCTCTAGACATCATTTCCTTCGATTATCATTTGTTCCGGTCGACGCAGTCAGCACTTACGACACAGCACTTCACATCGTACGAAGGATTCAATAAATGTCTAGATGACTGAATTGCCTCCAAAGAACCCGAATTCTTCCTGCGAGGAATCCGATTGTTGGCCGAAAAGTGGACCAAGGTTACCTGTTCCGATGGGTTATATTTTAAATAAACCGGTTCGTCAATTTGCTACCAAACTACTATCTTTTCTTTCGCTTTAAAATGGACGGTTTCATATGCAACCATCTAATATATTACAGGTCTAATATAGAAAATTATAGAATGTTCTTTTCACTGCACATTATGGACAATATGTTCTACACAACAGCTGTTATTTCACAGATATGAATCTAATGGCCAAAAGTTAAACAAAGGCTATCCGTCTCTTTCTACCTTTATTACCTGCAATGATGAAAATTTTTGCTCGTCACTCAGGTTTGCGGCCTGGCTGAAGATGAGCTGGAAACCCGCGTCTTCTCGTACGAGAAGACAACTATGAATATTAAAACTTTGTTTCGTACGCCATTTTGCGCACGCGACACGGCTAGCAGCTATTATATTTTGTAAGTGTATGGCTATCCACGATGAGAAGCTAATACATTGGACCTACTAAGATTGAAGAAATCGAAGCTACCGAAAGAAGCTGAGCGCGAGAAAGAGAGAGTGAGGATTCGTGAGGAGCGGCTAGAGCGGCGTGTGGAAGAACGCGGGGAATCTTCCTATTCCGGGCGAACGGGGTGGCCACCTTGTGCTAAGAAAAGTGCAAGGCCCTACGACCCGGTCGCAGATCATGCGAAGGAGGATCCCTTCGAAAGGGCCCAGGGAATTCCTTTAAATTACTGCGAGTCCAACAGTTGCCAGATGCCGTCCCGGAAGGAACTAAGACAAGCTAAGCATCGAATCAAAGACTCAAGACACGAAGCTCCCGCGGGCATCCGCGCTAGACGTGATCTAGCCGGAAGAGCCAAAAGAATGACACATCGATCGGCGCGACAGTTCTTTGCGTCAGCTGCTTTCTGCGCTAATTGATGAACCATGCTCGTCATTGTGCGGCCCGACGGCAAGCACAGTGGACGTCCCGAGGCAAGAACAAGCGAGCGAAACTGCCGAAAGAGCGGGACAAAAAGGAAAGTCCTGAAAAGGAGAGACGAGCTTCAAGTGGCGAGTGGGTGAGCGAAAAAATCTGTACAGCCGCTGGTAGAAAATATGAGAGTTGTGTAATAATTCCAAGTCGGTTGCCGTCGCTTCTCGGCAGCATCTGCGCAAGTAGAAAACCGGGAATTGGACTCGCTTAGAGTCCGTCGCGCCCTAAAGGTCAGGGCGCGGACGTGCGAGATTTCGGGGCTACGTCGCAGGTGACAAAGGCCGTCTCGAGCTTAGGAATCCCGGAAACTCAGACGTGAAACTCGGTTGATTTCTCTAATCGCCAGTCGCACAGTCCTCGGATTATATATGTCGGTAATTGCTTTTAGCTGGGTTATTGTATCGCGTCTTTTTAGACTATTTTGGCAAGCGAACTAACTCGAGTACCGTGCATGATTGGCCAGAAATCAATATTGAACTTCCGGGAAACCGCGATTGGCGCCCATAGGAATCCCGACGAATGTAACGAAACCTGGCAAGAGAGCCTTTCTTCTGTTAGCACGGCGCGCATTATCGTAATTGCCGTTAGACGGCTTAAATCCGCCGTCAGAAAACATTTCGCGGAACATCTCGAGCGAAAGATCGCTCTCTATTAATCACATTATGGGATTTTCCGGTGTATCAGATCGCTGTATTTAGAAATACCTAGGCGAATTAAGAATTTATTCTTAGTATGTGATCGTCTTTAAGTTATTATCCCTTCCCCGACACCTCTCCGAATTTCTCTGCGTATAGAGGAAGACGGTGAACGAACCAAGACGCTCTACCATTTGTCGGGATAGTGAAGAGTTAAAATCACTATCGAAAAATTAATAACTGAGTTAGCTGAGGTCGGTCCGTTGCCGCGAAAGTGGGAGCGAAAAGTCCTGCAACCGCGCGGACAATAATTGTTGCACATCACAAGTAGAAAATAACAGTAATCTATCTTACGTAGATATAATCCAATCACCAGTAACAGAACAATTTTAACAGCAATATTGTTGGCGCACATCTGAGTGTTGGCGCACATCTGAGGGTGAACCGGAAGACTGATATACTTTTTTCAGATGGATCAGAGTTGGGGCTGTTGAATGTAAGCAAGGAAATGCGTTCGATTTATAAGGCCGAGTGCGTGCGTTGTAATTCGCGGCGAAATGCTCCTTTTGCTTAAAGCATGCGAGAAGCAAGCTCCCGGCGTTATCGCGACGAGACGCGAATGGTCACTGTCAGGATTAGCGTGAGGATAGCAGATATGAACTAACTTACTAATTAACTTATGAACTAGGAAAACAGCATATTAATAAACTATTTATATCAGGTTGGTCAAAAAGTCTTTTCGTATTTTGAATCGTTCTGCTTGGCACGTCTGCACACAAAGCAAATCACGGAGAGGAAAGGGCTATTGTTTTGAGTTTGCCTAACCTTGCCGCACAAACTGTTGTAGACAGAAAGCGCCTATGAGTTATTGTGAGTTCACAAAAAAATCGCAAAATGGAGCTTTCAAAGTAGCAAATTAGGCCAATTTTGTTGTGCGAGTTTGAAAGAGACACGAATGCGTCTCAGAATCATCGACATTTATGTGAAAATTTCGGACAAAATATGATTACCGTCAAGTCATGTCAATTTTGGTTTAAAAATTTTTGAAATAGTGATTTTAAGTTGGAGAATGGGCCCAGAAGGCCTTCGGTCACCGACAAAGAGCGCTTGAGAGGCAAAATCAAAGAAACTTCAGATATTACTACTCGTGAGCTCGAGGAAGAATTCGGCATAGCTCATGGAACTATCGTTGAAACAACAGCTTGCACCAACTTGGCTGTGTGTCAAGATTAAACAACTGGGTGACGCGTGCATTGAGTGAGAGAAACAAGCTTGACCGCATCTCAAAGTGCGTTACGTTGCTTATACGACATCGCAACGAGTCTTTTCTTGATCGATTACGTGCGATGAAAATTGGATCTTTAATGATAATGTAACACGAAAACAAAGTTGATATGAATCCGAAAGTTCAGCCCAGAGTATTTCAAAGCGGAACATCCACGGACAGAAGATCATGTTAAGTGTGTGGTGGGATGTGCGCGGAATTATCCATTGTTCCATTATTGCACTATTGAGCTCCCACCAAGAAACTAAACGATCAATACGGACTTCAATTGTCAGCAGTTGGAAAAGGTTCAGACAAAACTCAAGGAACTCCGGCTCCAACTTGTCAACCGTAAAGATATCATACCAAGACCACGCTCGCCCCCATGTGAGCGCATCCACGTTGAGAAAAATCGGAGAGCTTAATTAGGAACTTCTTGAGCTTTCCCATCATACTCTTCTGACCTCACGTCATTCGACTATCATCTTTTCAAACCCTTGCAAAATTTTCTTAATGAAAAAAATTCGATTCGGCGGACAAAGTCCAAAGAGAATTGGATATTTCTTTAACTTCAGAGTTAGTGCCTTTTTCAAGGACGGAATTGTCAAGCTTGTAGATCGATAGAAGGTCATTAGATGAAGCGGTGACTATATTGATGATTAATATAAAAGCGCTTTTCGTGAAAAATATTTTCTTCTTTTTTGTATAAAATACGAAACGACTTTATGACCAACCTGATAAATTCTCCTTAACAAGAACTCGAGAATAATAAGTACGAATCGTCTTGGATAACAATGTTTTGCCATGTTTCTATGCCTCTCTAGGCGTAAGGGAGTCAAGCTCCTAATGACTGTCGATTGCCGCAATAGTCCTTTTGGATCTACGATGCACTGGACGCCGTGTATATGAGCTCGACTTCCAAAGAGATGAATCTTCGTTGAACTTAGAAAATGTGTGTGAGAACGAATGAGAAAAAATTAATTTGCTCTAAAGTCCAAATTCATTGCGAATTTAGAAGGTGTGATACAGAAGAGTTTGCATATAGGAACTTGATAGGCGCACTGAGGCGGGCAGACGATAGGCAGACCGTTTCCGGATGCTACCTCCGTCGAATGGTAACGAAAGAGCAGAAATACTCAAAGTGTTAAAAAATAATTCTAATTTGCACATTTATAAAAGCGACACAAGATCAAAAAAATAAGCAACAGAAATAATTGCTCGAAAAGGCACACCACTTATATGACCATATATATTAATTAATTCGCGTATTAATTAATTTGTGCCGCCCAACTTCGCACAAAAATATAAATCATTTGAATTTAAGTTATTGTCGCACCTTTTGCTATTTTAAAGTACTGACATTTAAGTAACATAACCTTAAAAATCAGTAATAAACATCATGGTCTGTGATAAAGAGCATATTCGACACTGCATGCTTTTTGCGTTTAATCTCAATAAAAATGCTTCTGGAGCAACCGAAATCATTTGTTTCGCTTACAGAGAAAATGCAGTGAGTGAAAGAACGCACAGAAAATTTAGTTATTTTCGAGCCTTGCAAGTTTGAAAACGATGAACTACAGGCGCTACTCGATGAGAACTCGACTCAAACACAAAAAGAATTTGCCGAGCAGCTTGGAGTAACGTAATCAACGCTTTCGGTTCGATTACACCAGCTGAGAAAAATTTACAAAGAAGGAAGGTGAATTCCACGTGAACTGACTGCTGACAACAAGAATCGTCGACTGACCACGTGTATTTCTTTATTCGCCAGAATACGAGAAAAGGAGTTTTTTGCATAAAATCATAACTGGTAATGAAAAATGGATTATGCACGATAACTCTAAATGCAATAAATCATGGTTGGATTCTGGTCAACCAACGACATCAACAGTAAAATCTAAATGCTTATGTAAGAAGGTTCTTCTTTGCATATGGTAAAACCAGAAGATTGTGCTGTACTATGAGCTCCTCGAACCAGATCACACAATTAAAGCAGAGCAACAACAGTTAATCCGTTTGAGCGATGCAATTGAAGGAAAACGGTTATTTACTAGACAAGGCAGTCGTAAGATTATCTTGCTCTATGACAACACTAAGCTGCACACAGCAGAAATCACGAAGGAAACCATTTTAAACTTGGACTGAGGAATTCTTCCTCACGCGGCATATTCGCCAGACATAGCCCCTTCAGACTACTTTTTGTTTCGTCGATAACTTCATCGCTTCAAAGCCACCAAGTTTCTATCGTGAAAGTTGCTCGATGGATGGCGTAAGGATATTCATGTTAACGGAGAATATTTCAATGATTAATTATTGTATTCATCTTGTTGAAAAATAAAGTCGAAGTTTGCGAAAAAACGGGACGAATTAATTTATACACCTAATAGAAATTAAACGGCCAATAGGAACCCAAGCACGGTTGTTTTAGTGCTATATTTAATATTAACGTTATTAGTATTATTCTGTGGGAGAGTAAACTTGCCCAGTGAGTGGGGAAGTCAGGGTTCGAGTCTTGGCTGAGGTGATATTTTTCGCAACATAATTAGCTGAGTAAAAAGAAGTATCGCAAAAGGATTTTGATCTGAGATTTAGGGTCAGACAAATCGAAAAATCGAAAATCACGTTTTGTTTGGCGTAAAAATTCGTACATTCGCAATATACGATAGACATCTTTGACTTCCCGCAAAAAAATATTAATAATATTAATATTAATATTATACAGTGCTAAAATAAACCGTGCTTCGGCTCCTATTAAACATTTAATTTCTATGTATTGTTTTCTCGGAGCAATAATACTTTGAAATTTAACTTATATAACTGCCCGTTTGCCCAAAAACGGTTGTAATTTGTATATCACCTGTGTACCACTCGTATACCAGAGACGATTCTACCTGTCGGCATTGAGGAGCTCTCCTATATATTAGGTGTACAAATGAATAATCCAAATTTTTCAACTAAATTCGAGTTTTCTTTTAAAAGAAAGTAAAACAAATTTTTCAGTCGAAGTATTCGCCGTTACTTTCTATAATTCTAAGCCATCTTTCCTTCGATGGCGCAACAACCCTAATAGGACCTGGGCCTACCTCTTTCACTACGTATGTATGTGGTACGCACGCAGATTATACACATGCATACGGGACCTACAGTATGAACGCCGGTTCCGAACGGCATTTTTTTTAGAAAGAGGTTTCCTTGGCATGAATACTCTTGATGGTTTTGCCAGACCATCAAGCCATCTTTCAGGCAGCTGAATTTCATCTCGGGAAAATGCTGTGGCTTTGGACACGATAAAGTCATCAAGCTATTTTCGGATCTCATCCACTGATTAGGAGTATCAGGACAAGTCGTGCTGCATAGACCGGAACAATAACCGAATGGAGCAATGTCTGGTGAATACGCCGGGTATTGCAAGACGTCCCAGCCAAGATTCATTATAATGTCTTTTGTCTTGGAAGCAATGTGTGGCGTTGTCATGCAATAATTTCACAGGACGTTCTCCTTTGCCAGTATATGGGCGTTTTTGTTACAATTCTTGTCTCGAACGAATTAATTGGCGTTGATAACAGTCCGCAATAACTGTTTTACCCGGTTCCAACAGCTCATAATACGAGGGTGGATCAAATATACACGAGCCTTTTGCAAAAAAACCATATATTTTTCAAAATCAATTCTAATTTACATTTTTCTTATTTTTCTACATAGTCCCCCATCTTATCTATACACTTCCTCCAATGGTCTGGTAATTTTTTAATCCTGGTATCATAAAAAGTTCGCGGACATGTACCAAACCAATTGCACACGAACTGCTGCATCTCCTCGTTCGTTGTAAAGCGCTGTCCACCAAGGGCTTCTTTGAGTGGCCCAAACATATGGAAGTCGCATGGTGACAGGTCTGGGCTGTATGTTCTAGGGTGGATGTTCTAGGACAGCCCAGTGCATATCGGCCAATTTTTGTTGCATCTGCATTCAGCAACTTTGGAACCCAACGAGCCGACACTTTTCGAAATCCCAACTCATTGCGAATGATTGATTGCACACTTCCATAGCTGATCTGAAGTTCCTGAGAGATTTCAAGAACAGTTAAGTGCCGATCGCCTTCGATGAGTTCTCGAACAGCCTCGGTGTTCTAAGTTGTGATGCTGGTGCGGCAACGGCACAGATGGACAATGTTTTCAATACGCTCCCGTCCTTTCTTAAATTCGTTACACCACTGCTTCATCCGAGCCCATAAAAAGGTTCTTTCCCCGAACTGTGGGAATAAACGACGCCGAATTTCAGCAGCATTTACATTTTCGTTGACGAGAAACTTAATAATAACACGTTGTGCAACTGCAGGGTGTACCTCTTTCTCGCTTATCGTGATTGCTGTTGAGAGTAAGAAGCACGTGGCGCGCCAACGTTATTAATGCCTCCCACGTGACCCCCCTCTACTGTCCAAAACGTTGCAGACCCCTTACGCCGCCGACGAGCGCGCAATTTAAAAGGCTCGTTTATATTTGATCCATCCTTGTAGAACATGCCCTTGATATCCCACCAAATGTAGAGCAGCTTCTTCCCGAAGCGATTGGGCTTTGCGATCGATGTTAATGGTTCGCCGAGAGTTACCCAAAACATTCTACATTTCGAATTGTGATAGAGTATCCATTTTTTGTCGCCCGTAACGATTTTCCAAGAAAAACTTTCGACGCTGCTTATTGAGAAGAGAAAGAGACGCTGCCACTCGTTGATTTTTATTGACTTTAGTGAGTTTACGTGGAACCCATTTTCCTTTTTTTGGATCTTACCCATCTTATGTAATTTAGAAACGGTTTACTGCGTTACTCCTAATTACTCTGCAAGCTCCTTTTGCATTTGTGCCGAATTCTCAGCGAGTAGTTATTCCAAATCATCTTGTCGCATTTTCGAGGGTCATCAGGACGTTGTTTGTCGCTCAGACTGACTTCACCGCTTTTAAACTGCTTAAATCAAAATGCGCACGCATCGAACGATACAACACCTTTGCCGAGAAAGAAACAAATCGATTCGTATGCTCTTGCAGCATTTTTTCTTTGTTGGAATTCATAAAGAATACAATGTTGAATATGTACATTATCTGTTGCCATATTTGACTCTACTGAACTGAAAACTTTTGAAGATAATGTTGGGTTGGGTTTAGTATGCTTTTCGTCATACTAAATGTCATTTTTAATAGCTACATGTCAACACTACATAACCGCAAAAGAGCAGGAAAAACAATTAATTTTTTAATAAATTTCTTTACTTCTTAAAACATTTCGATTATTCATTTGTATACCTAATACTTCTATTAGTTTTTCTCTGTTCATTTGTTGCGACAACTAATTAATGTTCGGCTTTTTCGTGAAAACTAGAATTTTATTATAAAATGAACAATAAAACGATTATATAAAATCGCAAAATAAAAACCGAAATAGTGAACCGAAAGAACCGCAAATCGAAAAAAATGTAAAAACAGTTCTGATTTCGGTTCTGGTTCTGTAGACTTTATAAAATTTCGGTACGGTTTACGGTTCTGACCCGACAAATATACCGGTTTCCATACGGTTTTCAGTTTTGGTTTTGGTTCGATCCGGATCCCTGCTATTTTCTGAGGTTATATCGGCAAGGCCATCAACTATTACAGTGTTTCTCAAATTTAAGATTGGCTCTTTCAAATCACTATAGGACGGGAAAAAATTTAAATTTGAATCAGAGTTACAAGACATTAAATACAAAAGCACCGAATTAATTTGTATATTTAATAAAATTCAGCCTAATGACCTCTTCAAAACTTAAAAAGTATGAGAATAATTACATTTTATTGTATAACGCAATATTTCGAATGGAAATTGACGTAAAAACAAATAATATAGAGATAGTTTCGAAATGCAAATATTAAATTAAAAGCAATCTATTACATTCATATTTTAATTGTGAAAGTGTGTAGGAAAACACACTTGATTTAAATTTAAGAAAACATTGCGTTCATTAGTAAAATTTGATGCAAACCATACATATGAAACATTGAAAAATGGGTGACATCAATTGAAGCAGAGAATGAATTCGAATGCCATCTTCTTTCGATAAAATTTTTCTTTTATTTACAAGCAAATAAGCATAGCACTGAAATTTCTTTATAAAATTTTTAACTTGACGATAAAAACAGATATCGCATAGTTGGACTAATGGAATACATTTCGGAGAAATAATTTTTAATTTGCGTATTGATTTTCCTTCTTTCCTTCTTTATTAGTAGATATATCGTTATATATTTTTACATTTGTTTGACTGCGTCATAAGTCAACAATCAGAAAAAAATTATTATTTTCAACGTAAGGCAGTATTGATTTTAAAACTAAAGAAAATAATTCACTGGCCAATTTATCTGACTTTGAACATACTACAACATCATGCCACAATCCTGTGTTAATTGATCCATTGTCGTTTGCACAACAGGACCGAACTTTTCTGCTAGTTTTTGAAAGTATAGAGAAACGTTAGGTATTAATTTTCCAGCCATTTACAGCAAATATTGGGCAATGAAATATTTCAGGTGTGAGATACTATAGCTATATCTTTTTTCTCAATAACAACTGTCTTCTCTCAAACTGTAGTTAAGGTACGACCAAATACAGCCGTTATAATCCAGACATGAAAATGTCTTATCGGAAAAGTCGTTTATTAGAGCCAATATTAAAGATATAAAGAAATGCTTTAACATTCAACATAAGAGATCCTTTTTGAGTCCACTCACTCGATGTAACTCTGCGCCTCGATCTTAGTCCTAAAGCGCGAACATGCCATCTTTAACTTGTCCCGGTCCATGCCCGCAAACGTCGCCTCGATAGTAGGCCATGTTCAGATGCCTGAACTTGTTGATAACCTTCTTGACTATGCCCCACATGTAGTAGTCGAGAGAGTTCAACTCGGAACTATTGCGAGGCCAGAAATCCTTGGAATAGAACATGTCGATGTTTTCAGAGAGCCGATTCTGTACCAAATGACTCGTGTAAGTGGGTACGACATCTTGCTGGAAGATGTATGGACTTTCTGAGGCCACGACCTTCATCTAAAGTTTTACCGCATCTACAAAAAAAAACCTCCCTCCAGACCGTTTCCCTCTTCTGGAAGAGGGCGGCGGCATGGCGGTACTTTCGGAATCTTTGTCACCTTCTCCCTTACATCTTCCTCACCGGGGTAGAAGAACACTTTTCTGAGGCCGCGTATCTCTGGGCAACATCGTACACCATCAGATCCGAAAAATCTTATTATTTCTTTTGGTGTCCTTCTGGTGCGAAGACTTTCAATAATCGCCGTCCTCCGGTTATATTCCGGGCTTAAGCTGATCAACTTAGCCATTTCACTGATCAATTTGGTCATTACGTTCCACGTTCATGGTCTACCTTAACGCTAAGTGGTCCCTACTAGCTGAATTCTAATATAGTGGGAATTTCAAATTCAATTTTGTCAGGATTCTAACGGCGCATCCTGTAGATTGGTATTGGCATCCGGTTTGGCCTGTATTAATTATAAGCTTAAGAGAAAATTGTAGAATAATATATAATTTTTCTAATTTTCTCCGCAACTTCTAATGTTTCCTCTAGTCACGCGATATCCTTCCTAGAAATGTATTTTGTTATTTTTCTTTGCCGAATTCGATGATTATTCTTACATGGTTACCCAAGTCGGAGACACTCTAAATTGAAAAGTTTCGCTTAGAAACTGACTGTTGCTAATACTCACTGCTGCTGCTGTTGCTAATACTCACTGCTGCAAATTTGTCGTGATAACTTATCGTTCAGCCCAAGCTTTTTTAAATCGATTGTATGTCCAATTATCAACTATTTCACATTTTTCAAGTTTGCAATCGTCTCCATTATTTGTTCTTCCTACCGATTGATGTAGTTCTTTTTCTTTAACGACAGAAATGTTTTGGACTTCAAAGATGTCAAAGTCCAATGTAGATTTGCCCGTGCTAAAATCACAATTTTCTCTTTGATCTTCATGTACACTGATATATAATCTCAGTTTTTTTATAGCAGGCCTATTCGTCAGTATCATATTCAGTAACAAAATTCTCATATATTTATATTAGGTTGGGGAAAAAGAAATCCATTATTTTTACATGAACTTCAAGACTTTATTTAACATGTTTCGGATTGTCCGATTTGGGTCAAATATGCACTGTTTTGTTTTATAATTTGTTGCCATTTTAAAGGTAGCTTCATAATGTCTCTCTCATAGAAATCTTGGTCCCTATTGACGAAAAACTCTAGTAATCGATTTTCACAATCTTCTCTTGATGCCAATTTCTTATCACTAAGGAAGTTTTGCAATGCAAGAAAAACATGGTAATTCCTTGGTGCCGGATTATATGGTGGATGCATCAAAACTTCCCAACCAAGTTCCCGGAGTTTCTGGCGAGTCACTATAGACATGTGTGGCCTGTCCTGATGGAACACAACACCTCTCCTGTTGGCCAATTCTGGCCGTTTCTGGTTAATCGCTAGCTTCAAACGGTCCAATTGTTGACAGTAGAGATCCGAATTTAGTGTTTGGCCATATGGAAGCAACTCATAATAAATGATTCCTTTCCAGTCCCACCAAATGCACAGCAGAACCTTCCTGGCCGTTAGTCTTGGTTTGGCCACCGTTTGAGCTGTTTCACCGCGCTTTGACCACGATCGTTTTCGCACAATGTTGTCATATGTGACCCATTTCTCATCCCTAGTCACCATCCGTTTAAGAAATGGGTCGATTTCATTCCGTTTGGCCAAGGCTTCGCAGATGGAAGTTCGATCCATCATGTCTCTTTGTATTAATTGGTGTGGCACCCAAACATCGAGTTTCTTTTTGAATCCAGCTTTGTGCAAATGTCTTAAAACTGTTTTATGGTCGATCTTTATGGTCGATTTTTATGGTCTGTTTTATGGTAGCTCCTGGGCAATGCTACGACTGCTAACATGCCGGTCGATTATTTCTGTGATTTTATCGACATTTTCGACGACGGGCCTACCTGTGCATCTTTAACATCGAAAATACCTGAACGGAATCGACAAAACCAAAATTGCATGTAAGTGGCTGTATCGGCACTATAAACACCATTCACAATTACAGCCGCCTGGCTTGCATTTTCGCCTTTATCAAAGAAAAACTATAAAATGTACCGAATTTTCTCTTTGTTGACTTCCATTTTTAACATCCTGTAACTCACAACTGAATGGACCAAACAAAAAACAACAAAAGAATTTTTTTAGTGCGAAATGTCACCTTTCCAACAAGCATAAATCTGAAATTGTTTGATCGATACTTTACGAGATATCGATCACTACAGCCATATATCGAAAAAATAATGGATTTCTTTTTCCCCAACCTAATATATAAGGTATCCCATTTTAAAAGACCCATTGAAATATCTTTTTAGAAAAGTGTTTTAGAGGAAATTGTTTTAAACAAAAGTTATAAGGTTCAGAGGGAGGCATCCAATGATAACGTTGTCTTTGTCACGGATGTTCATTTTCAAGATCATTTGAAAGTCAACTTTTGTTTTTTAAATGGAATGACCTATTTTTAATACCGAAAATTAATAAAAGAGGAAATTTTACGTTAAAAAAGATATAATAAAATGTGACATCGAATTGACCCCAAAGGGTCATTCCAAGGTCAAAAAAGTTTTCACTCCAGAAATGAGTTCAGTTATGCTTCATGGCATGGGCTCAAATTGACTCCAGAGGTCATTTAAAGGTATACTTGTACTCAATACGTGAATGGAATCATTGCTTCGATCGTTCAATTTCGATCCAACAAGAACTTTTGCAGCAACGAAGCATATATTCGTCTCATTACGAGTCGTCAAACATTTTTTCAAACAAAACGTATATGCCTGGCACCACTTTTACCGAACTGAAAACTGAAATCGCTGAAAACTGATACTGACCGACGCATTCGACTTGCATTTACGTAAAAAAAAATTAATTAGTAATTAATTCTTCTTCTACATAAAACTCCATAACCTTATACTGTATGAAAAATCAATAAATTTTGATTATTCCAACATTTATTTAGGTTTGTAAGACCTATTTTACTAATATTTCTCCGATCTCAAAACACTTAAAGAAATATCATTTTATTGGAAAAAAACACTTTAAAAAAATGGCAATATTAGAGATCGGACCGCGGACTTCGAAGGTAGTCACCTTATCGTTTAGTCACGCGTTACTTTGAAATTCACTTTTGTTACACTAACATACATGTGATGATGAAATTTTTTATCGTTAATAACTTTTGAGTGGTTGACTATCCATATCTAATATTTTACATTTGTACATGGAGCTTCCGCCCTACAAACTGTTAAAATTTGGTTCAGATCTGCGTGACCCAATTCAGATCAATGAGATCTCCTTATTAGGTGTAACGTTTTAAGCATCAGCTCTTTCGCTATTGTCCGTCGGAAGTAACATCCGGCAACGGCTACTGCCGTTTTCCTGCGCCGTTGGGCGCCTATCAAGTTCCTATATGCGAATTCTGCAACATCATATTTTCTAAGTTCGCAAAGAACTTAAACTTCGGAACGAGTTAATCGTTTCCCGTGCATTTTATAGATATTTTATAAATCGACGAGGACATATCTTGCCAAACATCGAACTCGTATACACTACGCCTGATGTGTTTCAGGTCCGAAAGGGCCATCGCGGTGACCGACGATCACTAAAAGCTCAGCTTCTCGCCCGGAAGGGTGAAGACGTATGGCAACTCATTATCTTCCGAAGATTCGCCGTGATCGTCCTCGAGTTCTCGTCAACGAGAATTTCTAAATAGTTTGTAAATGTGCCGTCTTTTTAAGCTATAAATTAGTCAGTTATTTCACATATATGAAGGTGATTTGAAAAGTAACTTGATTTAATATTAAGGACAATTTTAATTTCACAAGATATTTATTTTTCAACATCTCTTATAAATTTTTATACTCTCCTATAAATCTCGAAGCTTAACGTACTTCCACAACTGTTTCTGCAGGTTTCCGATTTCTTCTCGAAAATAGGTTTTATTGAGGTCTTCAAAATAGTCGTTTACGGCCTCTGTAGCCTCTTTATTTGACCCAAATCTCTTTCTAGCTAGGAAAATTTTGAGTTTTGATAATTTCGAAGTATCAAATTTCATTTCGGCCAATATTTGCTAAATGGCAACGCATAAATGTACCGGTGCATTGTCATGGTATAATAACACTTTTTTCTTAGATATTCTAGAACATTTTTCCGCGAATATTGCCTTTAACTTCTTCAAAAGTGCTCTGCAATATTGGTTAGTAACTGTTTTTCCCTTCTGAAGGTTCACATCCCAAAAAAGTGATGTCATCACCTTTCCAGCTGATAGTACATACGGTCTTCGACTTTTTTCACCTCGAACCGTTTCACATTGTTTACCGTTTGGGTTGCGTTTTTGATTTAAATAATGGTGAATCCAAGTTTCATCCATAATTACAAATCGCCGTATGAAATTCGTTGAATTCTTCTTAAACATCTCCAAACAATCGGCAAGTCGCATACAAACTCGCTTTTGCTCTACACTGAGTATATGCGGCATTCATTTTGCGGAAAGTTTTTTCATATTTAATTGATTGTGCAAAATAAAATGAATTCACTCAGTTGATATGCATATGATTACTATCTCTCGCATTTCCACTCATCTGTTGGACAAAACCACATCATCAATTTTATCGACAGTTTCTGACGTGACAGTTGTTTTTGGATATTTAGAATGTGGTGTGTTATGTGATGTATCTTCGATGTTTGTTCTGTCATGTTTGAATTCGTTTACCCGTTTTTCGTTTATGAAGTTAAATGACTTCAAAAGATATGAGTCACCCAATGTAGGGAAAAACCTTTCAAAGATTTCTTTCCTTGTTTTCCCTTCCAAAAAAAAAGAATTGAATCAAATCTCATCAATTCCAATTTTATCCATTTTGCATTATAGCTTGCATTGAAACAACTGTCAAACAAAGAATTAATGGCGAAACGACTTGAAACTTCGCAAGGATTATTACAAAAAAAAAAGGGAACTATATGATCACATATACAGATGTTGTTCATGTCCTCTATGAATATCCGAACCAAATTACTCTTCAAATCACCCTCATAGTATTATTATGCTAATCCCGATAGTGGATATTTGCATCTCGTCGCAATAACGCTAGGAGCTCGCGCGTGTTCCAAGCAGGAAGAGCGTTAATGTTCGCCACGAATTACGATATACATCGACCTTACAACCCAAACACACTTTCGTTCCTCACATTCAATAGCCAAGATTCCGATCCTTCCGAAAAAAGTATACTGGCCTTCCAGCATATCCGATCGGGCGTGAGTCAACAAGTTATTTTCCACAAATTATTTTTCCGAATACAACTGTATACACGGTGACCCATTTTAATCGACAAACGGAGATATCTCCGAAACTACGCAATCTACGAAAAAAATGTTCGGATAAAAGTTGTCGAGGACAGTGGGGGTCATCTACTTGTGCTAATGACTTTGAGGTCAATTTTCAAGGTCATTTCAAGGTCAAGGTCACTTTTTTAAACGGAACCCCCTATTTTTAATGCCGGATTCAGAAAGAGCAGAAAATTTTACATCTAGTTATGTATCAAAGTATAAGGTTAACGTGACCTCCATAGGTCAAATGAAGGTCAAGAAACCACCCCTACCAAACCCCAAGCAGGCTAAACCACCTAACTCTGGGAACAGCGAGTGTAATCGCTTATTTTTCTTTAAAATAGATTGAATTCCAATCCACAAGTAGACTGACTCACAAGCTCGTGCATTATCTTCGTTGTATTCATGATGTCGACGTTGTCGAACCAGATTTCTATCACGAGCTTATTGAGATAGGTTTCGAACTGCTCAGTTGTTAGGATGTCTTTCATCTGGAAAACATTTAGTAAAAGCCTTCATGTAGCAAGGTAGTTGTTATGGCGAACTACTATCATATCACTAATTTTATTTGCAAGGTAGCCTGCCATACTGAGAAAGTGGCTTTAAAGAGAGTTTAATTCCTTCAAAAAATTTGTAATTAAACTGTACGGGGCAACATTTAAAACTATTAATTCATCAAATCATTTCAAGAAAAATAAGTGATTACACTCGCTGTTCCCAGAGTTAGGTGGTTTAGCCTGCTTGGGGTTTGATACAGGTGGTTTTACCTTCATTTGACCTAGGGAGGTCACGTTAACCTTATACTTTGATACATATCTGGATGTAAAATTTCCCGCTCTTTCTGAATCCGGCATTAAAAATAGGGGGTTCCATTTAAAAAAATGACCTTGAAAACTGACCTCAAGGTCAAGGTCATTAGCACAAGTAGATGACCCCCACTGTCCTCGACAACTTTTATCCGAACATTTTTTTCGTAGGTTGCGTAGTTTCGGAGATATCTCCGTTTGTCGATTAAAATGGGTCACCGTGTATAACAAAGTCATATTCCGAGATATGGAAAAATCGAAAAGTTCAAAGAATCCTGTATATATACGCGTTATTCTACCCGCGTGCGAGATATGTAGCCGCTAGCCATCAATTACACAATATGGAGTCTACCACCAAATCCAGACAAATTTAAATTTGAATTTCCTACCTCATTCGACTTCAGCGGTAGGTCGTTGTTGACGTTCAGGCAAGTCAGATGTTTGTAATAAGCGTGAATAACCTCAAAATGTCCAAGCAGATAATATTGAGTGCGGAGTATAACCGAAGAGCGGCGATAATCGAAAGCCTTCACGCTGGACGTTCATAGACCGAAATTATTCGGTTCAAATACGCGAGATCGACCGTATATGATGTTACGGTTAAATATAGTACATAAGACGAAGTTTCCAGCCTCTGTTCACGTCCTAGGCGTCGTCTCCAATGAGGATCTCGTCGTGTCGTCACATTTCTTTAAAAAAAAAGAAACCGTCACAAAAGAGATTTATTTACGCGTTTTGATGAAGGTAGTGAAGCCGTGGATAGATACCGTGGCCGCCGGGAGGCCGTACATCTTCCAGCAGGATGGCGCGCCGGCGCACACAAGTCACTTAGTTCAAAACTGGTTGTCGGATAATGTGGACATGTTTTGGTCCAAGGAATTCTGGCTTCCGAGCAGTCCAAATTTTAATCCGTTGAACTACTACGTGTGGAGCATTATTGAACGAGTGACCAACAAGTCGAGACATCCCAACGTGACATCTCGCCGCTATCGAGGCGACATTCGTCAATATGGACAAAAACGCGTTGCAGAAAGCGTGTCAGCTTCAGAACAAAGATCAAAACAGTCGTCAAAGCAGTCATCAAAAAGAAGATTATATAGAGTAATTTTACTCTAAAAGGATACCATTAATGATGGATAAGAAGTTTTTTGATGATTTTTACATTTTGACGAACAGAATTTTGTTTAAACAAGTTGTACATTTTGTCCAGATTTTGGTGGCGGACCCTATATGTCCGCGCTACGCATTTCCTTCGTACTTTCTCATAATAAGAGATAACAATTACTATAATTACATAAACATATAAAAATTTCAATATATAATAACTATAACAACAATAATAATACAAATCATTTTATGCACAATAATAATCATATGTTTCTTAATTTCTTTGTTATAAAGGAACATATACGCCATATACATACAAGGTGCATAGTTAGAATCCGGACAAAACAGAATTTGAAATTCCTGCTATATTAGAATAATTGACAGTAGATGCCATTTGGTGCTAAAGTAGACCAGATACGTGGATAAAATGTTCATAACCTCGAAATAGCCGAGTTGGTCAAATTAAGCTCGGAATATATTTGGAGGGTGGCTATTATTAAAATTTTTTACGCCGGAAAGACACCAAGCAAAATAATAAAGTTTATCGGGTATCTCAAATTGACGGTGTACGACGTTGCTCAGGGATACGCAGCCTCAGAAAAATACGAGGAGGGTTCCTCTACCCCAGCAAGGAAAACCCAAATAAGAGAGAAGGCGACAAGGACTCTGGAATTTACTCAAAGAGCCCAGAAGGGAATAACGGTCACAAAGGAGGTCTATTTGGAGATCCTGAGAATTGTGATAAAGCTTTGGATATAGCTTTAGGAAGGCCGTATATTTTCCAGCAAAACAACGCACCTGCTCACGTGAGTCATTTGGTACAGAATTGGCTTTCCGACAACGTCGACATATTCTGGTCCAAGGACTTTTGGTTTTCCCATACCCGACCAGGATATTGACCACATAATTTTACCTATAAGGTGGAAATGTGAAAAATAAAATGTTTTCGAATTAAGAAATTTATATTTTGCACGAATTCGGGCTAAAGAAAAAGATTCATGATACCAAAAGTAACCAAAGGGTCATGAATCTTCTAGTGAATTCTTTTCTAGTGTAAATTCACGAAGAATGTAAATTTTCTAATTGGAAAACATTTCACTTTTCATGTTTCCATCCTAAGTTACATGATTGACACCCTGAACTTTTTCGACTACATGTTAAACGTAGTCGAGAAGATTTATAACAAGTCCAAGCACCCCAAAGTGGTCTCTCCCTCCGGGCCATCATTGAGGCGGCGTTTGTGGCCATAGACCAGACTCAGTTAAAGACTGCGTACTTGCGTTTTAAGACAGAATCGAGGCGGTGATTGAAGCGGAGCGGCTACATCGAGTTGGAGGAATCTGGAAGGATCCATTAAATTAAAAGAATCCATGAATATTAAAATATTTTTTTGCATCTTTAATATTGGCTCTAATAAATGATTTTTCGGATAAAGCATTTCCATGTCCGAATTCTAACGACACATCTTATATATACATATATATTAGGTTAGGGAAAAAGTCTTTTTATAAATTACCGGTAGATAGATATACGGTCGATTTTTTACATAGCGCTATTTTGTGGTATGTTAAGTTATTTTATAGTTAAAAAGCTACTATTTCATACATCTTAAAGTAGATTCATCATAGATTTGAACAATATCGATGCAATCAATCAAATTTGAAAATGAGTAAAAATCAGGAACATTATCAACGAAAAAGAGAAAACGCTGTACAAGACAAAGAAAAAATTTGTCGTGTTTATAGAGAAGATGCTTTAACTAGACAAACAGCAGCGAATTAGTTTCGCCGGTTTCGAAATGGAAACTTTGATATTAAAAACGCACTTCGTTCTGATCGGCCTGTCGTGAAAAATATCGATGAAATCTTCTAAAAAATTGAAGAAAATCGTCATGTGAGTAACTATAGCTACACATCGATCATAAAACCGTTTTGAGACATTTGCTTTATAAGGCTGGATATATAAAGAAGGTCGATGTTTCGGTCCTTACCCGTTCCGCAACTTATCTTTACACCCTATGTTTTTAATGATTAAGAATTTCCAAACTTTTCCGAAGCCGTAACCGCCCAAACCAAAAACGTATTAATAAATTAAAAATTAGACGTTTGTGTAAAAATAGCTGTTGAATTGACGGAGCGTGAAAGAATCACTATCCTAATGATGAGTGGATAGGACGATAACGAACGGTCGTACGCTGCTGTCATCCGATTATTTAATAACACATTTCCTAATCGCCAAATTACTAAATCCACTGTTTATAACAATACGTTTTCAAGAAACTGATAGCGTAAGACACCGCGCTAAGACAGGCAGGCCATCGTCAGCAACTAACAAAGAGAAACAGCTTGATGTTCTGCAGTTGTTTATTGAGAATCCCAATATGACTGTTAATAGAGCAGCTTAAACTCACGACATTACCTTCACAACCTATACAGAATTTTAAAGAAAAACAAATTTCATCCATACAAACTACAATACATTCAAGAGTTGCAAGATGGAGATAAGGAGCGTCGTTTAGACTACTGCGACAGAATGATGGAACTAATAAATGTACGGCCCAATTTTCTTTATTAAATTGTTTTCACAGACGAAGCAACCTTTACTTTGACAGGAGAGGTTAATGACCAAAATTTTCGATTCTGGTCAGATGAAAATCCGAATTGGGTGCGGGAAGCTCATACCCACAATACCCGCAAAAAGTAAATGAATGATGGGATACGGTATGATATTAGGTGGTAAACTTAATTCCTGCCGCTCGGTACTAGAGGATGCCGGCTCCAACGCTGGCGAGTTTCGACGGTGAAGTCATATGTCTTGTATAGTTTAGACATTGCTGAAAGCGATTCAGTCCTCCCAGATTAGATTTTTCGACACCAAAGAGATTTTCCACTCAGTTGAAAATAAACTGCGATAAGCTGTTCTCCGACATGTGCTTCTTCACTACATCGACCTCAAAAAAACCGCATCTGAAAGGCATCGCTTATTATCCGAAATATATGGTGATAAAACTCCATCGGAAAGAACATGTAGAATTTGGTTTGAACGTTTTCGAAATGGTGATTTTGACGTGAGAGACAAAGAACGTCCTGGACAGCCGAGAAAATTTGAAGATGTCGAGCTGCAAAAATTGCTCAATGAGAATCCAGCTGAAATGTTTTTAGAGTTGTCGAAAGCGTTAAATGTTATTCCAATGGCGTCTTTAAACGCTTTCATGTCATGAGAAAAATTCTTAAAGAAGGGATATGACTATCACATGAGATGTCAGAAAATACTGAAGGGATAGTTTATTGGTGAAAAGATGATAGAGTTTCGATGCTTCGAATTGAGTCTTAGTCTTATAAGAATATTTAATAGAACACAGTACAATTTGTCTCACGATGTTACTCTCGCAGTGTTTCTCGAAAAACTGACTGACTAGCTGTTCGACGTCTGCCTTTTATCTAAAGATCGGTGAACCTCAAAAACGTCGGCAAGTCGGTATATCGATTACAATAGACTACGCCGTTTGGCTGTCGACTTTCTGAAATGCTGCCGGTTTCCGCGGCTAAACGCGGTTGGTCACAGATGACGCCGCTTTTGTATACAAACGCAAAGTCAATATGCCGACTGCTTTAGACACGCACCGTCAAAGAAGAAAAGACAAAGCATAAAATTATTATATATGTTATTTTATGCTACAATACCATTTTGAATCGCTCATTTATCGCGACTTTTTTGCTTGGCAAGCAAAGAAAAAAGAGTTTTTTGTGACGTATTGTGACTGACGATGAAAAATAGATTTATTATGATAATCCCAAACGAAAGAAATGGATGGATCATGGATAGACCCTGGCCAATCATCCACTTCAACGCCAAAAAGAAATATTCATGGGTATAAGACCTTGCTCTGCATTTAGTTGGACCAGGACGGTGTGCTGTATTACGAGTTCTTGCATCAAAATGAAACCGTTATAGGTGATCGTTACTAACAACAGTTATGTCGATTGAGTGACGAGTTGATGTAAAAAAGACCATCCATAGACAATAATCAACGCAAAGTCATTCTTTTGCATGATAACGCTCGATCCCATGTTACGAAAAGCGTAAAGTAGACATTTCTACAGCTTGAAATGTCCTCCCGCATCCAGCATACTCTTCAGACATGGCACTGTCGGATTACCATCTCTTCCGGTTGATGCAACACGCACTTACAAACATACACTTTTCCAGTTACGAAGAAGTTCAAAATGAGTGGATGAATGGGTCACCTCGAAAGACACCGCGTTTTACCGTCGTGAGATTGACCTGTTGCCGGAGAGATGGGAAAAGTAGTAGAAAATGAAGGAAATTACTTTGATTAAGATATTCATTCATCTTCCCTTCGAAATAAATCAATTTTGGAGACAAAAAAACACGGCAGGAATTAAGTTTACCATTCAATAGATAGCTATTTAATAGTACCATTTTTTGTCGAGGAGAACCTTAATGTTCCAAGGTATGAAAGATTACTTGTAAATCAAATAATTTCAGTTATACAAAATATTTTTCCCAGATAATTTCGAAGAAATATGATTTCAGCAGGATGGAGCTTTTCTTCGTTTCGGTCTAGGATCATGTAGAATTTTAAATGAGGTCTTTCCAGGAAGGTGAATAGGAAGAAGGAACCGAGATGAAGGACGAGGGGATTGGCTACCTCGGTCACCAGATCTAACTCCGTTGACTATTACCTTTGGGGCTACATAAAGAGTAAAGTTTACAAAACAAGGTTTACAAAACAAAACCTCAAAACATTTAAGAAGGCAGCGAATAAGGGACAAAGCGGATCTTATATTTATTTTTAACGCGCTGAAACAAACATGCGGAGCAGAAGGTTTTCAATCATTAAAGAGAAGGGGTGATGGTTTTCAGTCCTTATCCGTTCCGTAACTTATCCTTACAAACATTCACACACACACACACAAACACACACACACAACAGAGAGTTTGGAGTCATTAAATACTACGGAAGTGATAAACCGTCTTTATCTTTGCTGTAACACACACACACGCGCGCGCGCGCGCACAAAGGAGGTGTAAATACGACCGTGTAATCTCAACGCAGTTGAAAATCGCATCTAAAACGTATCGGTAGTGCTAATGGGAAACATTTGGATAGTGCTAATATTGGCGGTGCTATAATTTTCAAGCTTCATAACACCAAGAGTACTTCGCAGAAAAATACTTCATTATAGTGTTTTAGAAAGCTCTCGAAATAAGCTGCAAAAATATGTAATGAAAAATTTAAGAAGTTGAAGGTAACCTTTACGTGATCTTGACAATGCTATTTAAGGTCACTTAGGTCATTAAGGTCAATTAATACTATTATGTAATGCGTCATTTAGAAATCTGCACCTCTTGTATGAAACATGATTTTAAAAATCCATATTTTTGAAAATATTAAGGGGTCTCTTTTGGAAGACCGTGTATATGCGCACGCACACATACATATAAACACACATACATAGAATGCCCCATTCTAAAGTTTCTACTAAATTACCTCTTTAGGAAAGCATTTAAGAAAAAAATGTTTTGAACAAAAGTTATATAGTTTAGAAGGACACATTAAATGATGACATTGGTCATCATCACACAGCAGAGATGGTTCGGAATCAGAAAATATTATGGAAGTGACGAACTGTAGGGTCCTTATCTCTGTTGGCACACACAACATGGACATATACACTCACATACAGCAGAGAGGGTTTGGAGTTAGAAAATAATATGGGAATGACGGACCTTATATTAGGTGCTTGAGTTAATTCTCGCTGTTTTTTGCTGCAAAAACTCATGTTTATTTAAAAAAGATACATTATATTTTCATCAAAGTATTGTCCTTCGGAAACTACAGCTTTTTCCCATTTTTCGGGTAACGCATGGATTCCGCGGTAGAAAAATTCTGGTTTTTTCGAGGTGATCTAGTCATCAAGCCACTTTTGGACATCTTCAAAAGAACTGAAGTGCTGCTCAGAAAGGCCATACTGCACTCGACCGAAATAAACAGTAATCTGAAGAAGCAACGTCTGGTGAATAAGACACATGAGGTAAGACATTCCATCCAAGTGCCTCTAAGATTTCCTTCACTGGTGTTGCAATATGTAGTCTAGCATTGTCATGGAGAAGAATAATTTTGTCGTATCTTTTGGTGTATTGGGGGGNGGGGGGGGGGGGGGTTCCTTGAGTGTTCGATTCAAATGGAGTAATTGTCGTCGATAGCGTTCAGCATTAATGGTTTGACTCGGTTGCAGCAACTCATAATACACTACACAAACTTGATACCACCAAATGCACAACATGACTTTCTTTCCATGAAAATCCTGTTTTGGCGTTGATGTTGATGGTTCGCCGGGACGCACCCATGATTCCTTGCATTTAGAATTGTCGTAACAAATCCATTTTTATTTTACTAGTCAGAATTCGGTGCAAAAACAACTTCCGTTTTTGTCTTTGAAGCAGCAATTTACAAATTGTTAAACGTTTCGCAATATTTTTTCTCTCTCAATTCATGTGGGACCCAATTTCCTAACTTCTGGATCATTCCAATTGTTTTTAAACGTTAGCTAACAGTTGACTCATTGATATTTAGTGTTTCCGATAACTCTTTGAGCATCTGTCATGAATCTTCTCTCAGTAATACTTCTAATTCTTCATCTTCAAACTTTTTCGGCTGACTAGGACGCTCTTTGTCAGTTGATTAACGTCAAAATCGTTGTCTTTGAATCGTCTAAACCAATCTCTGCAAATTGTTTCAAATATAGCATGCTCCGCATAAATCTTTATTAGCAAACGATGACTTTCAGCAGCAGATTTCTTGAAATAAAAGCAGAAAAGTAATATGCTTCCCGCAAATGTTCTTTTTCTGATACAAAACCTGACATCTTCAATGCAATAAAAATTGTGTTCTTTTGCTCTACAATTTAATGTCACTCTTATTCTTTCTTTAATACTATAATCTTTTTGTGGGTTTTGGCTTCTTTCTCTTTCTCTCTTACGTATGCATGTGGTGCGCACAGATTATACATGCATACGAGACATACAGTTTAAATGCCGGTTTCGAACGGTAAATTGGAGAGAATTTTTCTTGGCGTGAATACTCTTTGTGGTTTGCCAGACCACCGAAGAGGAGCGACGAATGTACGAAAATTTTTCTGGTTCTGCCGGGGATCGAGAACCCGGGACCTCTAGCATAGTAGACCGGTCCGCTGTCTACCATGCCACACTCGTATTTGATTTAATATCTCACTCTGATTATTAAAACCTCTTGACGGTATTTTCAAATACATCAACAGTCACTTTCGGCTATGTTGAAATAGCACAACTACTGACCTCTATTAGTCAACAACGAGAATTAATTCAAACACATAATACCTACCTTGAATAGTGCTAATGTCGGCGGTACTGCAAATTTCAAGCCTTATAACTCAAAAAGTACTTAAGGAAAAAATATTTATTTATAGTGTTTTGAAAAGTTCTCGAGATAAACTACAAAATATGCAATAAATGTATAAGGTTCCATTTAAAAAATTCAAGAAGACCTTCATGTGACCTCGAGGAGACAATTAAAGGCCAAATCAATGTCATCATCTAATGTGTCCCTCCAAACCATACAACTTTTGTTGAAAATATTTTTTTCTTAAATTCTTTTTAAAGAGATAATTTAATATTAGGAAACTTTCTTAAATGCTTTCCTAACGAGATAATTTAGTATTAGGAAACTTTGAAATGGGACATTCCGTATATATACATTCACTCTCCAAAAAAAACGGTACACCAGAAATGTAGAGGGAAATCTTCAAATTTCAAATGACGAAAACTTCGTCAATAACGAAGATAAAAAGATTCCTCCCCTAAAAAAATGAAACTTAAAATCTCTGCTTTGAAAATCGATTTATGTCAAATCTGCGCGATAAATTTATTAAAAGTGGTGGATGACAAAGCGAGAGCATGTGTAATTGGAGAAAAATCGTTCGAATTTGCGACGGTGTACGGCGTAAGCAAAAATTTTCAGCTCAATTTGGAAAAGATATGAAGATATAACATTTCCTCTACCAGGTGTATGCATAAGATTTTCCGGTTTAATTAAAAGATGGCGCCAGCGAGAAGTACGCAGCGTATTAATTTGACACATACGTC
>NW_014554852.1:0-448 GCF_001313825.1 Dinoponera quadriceps | reverse complement strand
TGAAATCTGCGAGGCTGCCGCATGGATATAACGTAATAAAGCAGAATATTTCACTCACACTCGCCAGCTTGCATCCGTTCACGATTTAACGTAAAGAAACGCAAGATTCAATGGACATTCACGTTACATCTCCTACTACACCCAAACCCGCAAGATTCTTCAGCGGATGGATTTCTTATAACTTTTCTCATAGAACTAGCGTATTTAGTCGAAAAGATTCAAGCCGAAACGTGAATTTGCATTAGTTCACGTTTTCTGATGTAGAATCGAAAGAAACGCTCGCCGCCTGAAATCTGCGAGGCTGCCGCATGGAAATAACGTAATAAAGCAGAATATTTCAATCACACTCGCCACTTTGCATCCGTTCACGATTTAACGTATGTAACGCTCGACAGAATTGTAAGAATCATTCGACACTTACGTTATTTCGTCTATTGCACGCAAACTC
>NW_014554851.1:0-425 GCF_001313825.1 Dinoponera quadriceps | reverse complement strand
GAACTATTTCTCTCGGTATTCCGGGGTCCCATAAATCTGGTGTACCACGTTCAACGAACATAAATCGTAAGTCTATTTTTCATATTTAAACATGACTTTCAATCATTTCAATCCAAACTCCAACCCACTTCACTCCTCAAAACACACATGTACACTGCGTAATTATAATCTTCCTTGTATTATATAATGATGTTTTTCACGCCATACCGATTACTTTGTTACTTAATTCTACTTTAATCTCCATTTTTTAGTTGCATTACGAGGGTGGTCCCTGAAATACACGACCCAACAAAGAAAACACAAAAATTTTGGAAAAAAATGTATTTATTTTTCAACATAATCTCCTTTCAGCTCTACACACTTTTCCCAGCGATGTTCAATAAGTTCGATACCCTTTTTATAATAAGAACTGTCTTGCTTCTCAA
>NW_014554850.1:0-5617 GCF_001313825.1 Dinoponera quadriceps | reverse complement strand
AACGAGAAACTACGTTAAGATAGCCGATATAATATTATATCTTTCCATTTTCGAATTCTCCATTCATCTTTCAAGTTCAACATAGGGATTGGCAGGATTAATATAGTGTTTTTTATGTTGAAGCCTAAATATGCACGATTACTTCGTAATTATTTCATTATTTTATATTAACCTCAATGTTCTAATTATATTACATCTTTATTTTTAATTTTATTAAGTGATATATTAGGTGAAGTAAAAAGTTCTGAGCGTTTTTTTGCTTTATTTCGACGATGAAATTAACATAGTTAGGATTATGCGATTTCGATCAAATATGCGCCGTTTTGTTCGATAACTTTTGTTCACTTTGAAGGCAATTTCATAATTCCGCGATTGAAGAAGTCCTCGTCCCTATAGGTAAAAAACTTGACCAGCTCATTTTCACAAGCCTCTCTTGAGGCCAGTTTTGTACAATCAAGAAAATTTTGCAAATGCTTGAAAAGGTGATAATCGCTTGGGGCCAAGTCTGGACTATACGGTGGGTGCAATAGAACCTCCCATCCAAGCTCTCGGAGCTTCTGGCGCGTCGTTAATGATGTGTGCGGCCTGGCGTTGTCTTGATGAAACACAACACTCTTCCTATTGGCCAATTCTGGCCGCTTCTGATCGATCGCCTGCTTCAATCTGGTCAGTTGTTGACAATAGAGGTCCGAATTGAGTGTTTGGCCCGATGAGAGTAGTTCATAGTGGATGATTCCTTTCCAATCCCACCAAACACACAGCATAACCTTCTTGGCCGTTAATCCGGGCTTGGCGATCGTTTGGGCCGGCTCACCGCGATTGGATCACGATCTTTTTCGGCTGTTGTTCTCGTATGTGACCCATTTTTCATCACCAGTTACCATCCGCTTCAAAAATGGGTCGATTTCGTTACGTTTCAGCAAAGAATCGCAGGCATTAATTCAAAAGGTCCAAAAGGTTCTTTTGCGTCAATTCGTGTGGCACCCATACATCGAGCTTTTTCTTGAGACCAGCCTTATGCAAATGGTTCCAAACGGTTTTCTGGCTAATCTTCAATTCCTGGGCAATGGAATAAGTGCTCATATGCCGATCCGACTCGACAATTTCCATGATTTTATCGACATTTTCGACGATTGGTCTACCAGAGCGTGCCTCATCTTCGACGCCCATATTACCAGAACGGAATCGTTGGAACCACCGCTTTGCTGTTGCATTCGATACTGTATTGGATCCATAAACAGCACAAATTTTTTTGGCCGCCTGATCCGTTTTTTCACCTTGGTCGTAGTGGTACTGAAGAATGTATCGAATTTTCTCTTTTTTTACCCCTATTTTGAAACGCTGTAGCACACAACTGCCTTGACCAAACACAAAACTGTCACAGAACTTTTTTTAAAGCGTAATGTCACCTTTAAATCGACGTATAGTATGACCCGATGCGAAGTATACATGGTGAGATATGACTTACTAAAGACATCTAGCGGAAAACGCTCAGAACTTTTTCCTTCACCTAATATTAATTACGTATTTTACATATTTGCCTGCAGAAGGATCTTCACTTTGATGTGATGAAAGAGCTTACGGTTGCAAGCGGTTCTACTCGTCTAGGATAGACATGCGTACAACCAACGAAGGATCCTCCAATTCAAGGTGTTAACGACCGTGCCGAGGACTGCGTGACACAGGGGAAGCTGAGTCTTAAACGCTGCAGGATACCAGACGTCCTCCGGACGATAATATAACGATAATATAACATGCGCTAAGCCTCGGGATGCGGCCGATAGCCCAAGTGAGACCACTAGTTCGCATACTCGTGAGAACAAAAATAGATCAAATATATACCGGAATAATTTTTATACCCGCAGTGAGGCAAACGGAGAGAGGCCAGGCTTCTGAGCGTTATAGGTGAGCGTGAAAAAGATTCTCCCCTACGCGACCTCTCATTAATGCTCCGTTAATCAGTATCACAATGTCAGCGGGAGGTGCCCTCGTCTGTTGCACAACGAATTATTATTAAATTTCTTACTGCCGAAGGCGTAAAACCGTCAGACATATTGAGAAGGTTTGAGGCACAGTTCGGGGACAATACGCTTAAGAAGATTCATGTGTATGAGGAATACAATTTTTAGAAGAACGAGAAATTGTTGAACATGAGTGGCACTGACGTCGCCCGAGGACCAGCGTGACAGAGGAAAATATTTGCCTGGTTGGCAGTCTTATCGAGGGTGACTGTCGATTAACGGTTGTTGAAATTGCTTCTAAGATCGAAATAAGCTTCGGCAGTGCTCAGGCAATCATTACTGATGACTTTGGGTTTCGAAAAGTGTCCGCCATATGGGTCCCTCGTATTCTCACCAAAAATAGGAAACGGCACCGTTTGGAGGTGTGCGAACGGCTATTGACACGCTATCAGACTGAAGAGGAAGATTTTTTGAACCGAATTGTGACTTGCGACCAAACTTGGGTGCACCATTAAACCCCGGAATCCAAAGAAGCTAGTATGGAATGGCGAAGAAAAAGTGAATTTACACCCGTCAAAGCCAAAACTCGGCTTCTCAGCTGGAAAAGTTCTTGCAACTGTATTTTTTGACTTTAAAGGTATTTTGCACGATGACTTTCTTCACGAACGTCGTACTGTGAACGCCGCATACTACTATCAACTTTTGAACGATGCAAAACGTAAATATCGTCATAAAAGACGCAAATTTCCAATCCGAGACGTTATCCTGCTTCACGACAATGCCCGGCCCCATACAGCTGCCTTAGCTCGTCAAAAAATTGAAGAATTTGTCTAGACTACACTGGAACACCCTCCCTACAATCCGGACTTATCGCCCTGCGATTATCATATGTTTGGACCACTGAAAGAAGCACTTGGAGGACAAAGATTTGACAACGATGCTTCTGTCGAATCCTTCGTGAGCGATTGGCTGCAATCACAGCCGCCTTCATTTTATGATAGCGGAATTAAAAAACTGGTTACCCGTTGGGAAACATGTGTTTTGAAGTCCGGGGATTATGTAGAAAAATAAGTATGTATGTTAGTTTTTTTATGATGCTTGAATTAAACAAAAAAAATAATTCCAGTTCATATTTGATTCACCATTGTACAAATTAATTTTCATCACAGCAAAGGCGTCTCATAGATTCTAGCCAGGAGCATTGCTTTGATGTAGGCAAAACCGATACTAATTGCACAAATAGCGCTGGTACAAGTACTTAGGCTAGTTAGAGGCAAAATTAGGGGCCTTAACAGTTGCAGGAAAATCTTTTATATAAATGACAAGGGCAAAATAAATACCTGCATTATCACAAGCAACGTAGAAGCCATCCTTCTAACAGAGTACAACTGTGGTGGTGTCATTGCTGCACTAATAAAAGTCAGAGGAAGGGACGGCGGATTCCTGGAACAAATCGTAGGATCAATATGTATTACCTACGAAGCGGGAAATAGTCCTCTTTTCAATTAAGTCAAGCCACTGGTCGCATTTGTGAAAGCTGGAGGACGCGAATTACTCTTGGTTTGTGGTGCAAACTCTCACCACCTGGTGTGGGGAAGCACAGATCCGAAAGACGAAAGTTTGCTCAGTTACGTAATAAATAGCGGGCTGCACGTTCTCAAAAAGGGAAATGAACCTACCTTCATGAACTCTCGAAAACAGGAAGTAATAGACATTACCATTTGTTCGGACGGACTTCTGGACAGAGTGAAGGACTGAAGGGTATCGGATGAACTCTCTGGGTCGGATCACAAACAGATATGTTATTTCCTATGACAAGTGGTAATTACAAAAACCTGTACTAGAAATATTCTAGGGAGACTCATTCAGAGAGATACACGGCCGATCTCAAAGATCGGACCCTTAGGGTCCCAATGAAATTTCAAAAATTAAAAGAGCTGGAACTGGTGGCAGCAAAAATTAGCGACATCATAAACAGCTCTTTTGAACTAAATTGCCGACTCAGGCAAAGAAACCCAATAGCCCAGACCCCATTGTGGAATAGAAAGCTAAGTGAGCTCAAGGCTGTGGTCAGAAGAAGCTTCAACAAAGTGAGGAAGCCAAAAACCAGAGAGTAGTCGTAGAATTTCAAACGAGCTCAACGACTCGACAAAAAAGAGATTGCGAAAACAAAAAGCAATAGCTGGAAAAGTCACTATGAAGATATCGAAATCTTGGCTCTTGATGCTCGGGGTCTCGATGCTGCACAGAATACTTAGCACAGAAAAGAATACCTGCTGAAGCTGTTTAAAGATACCAAATGGTACATACACGAGAACGCAGAAGAAATCCCTAACTTACCTTATGGAAAGTCAATTTCCGGGCTTTGAAGGGACCTCGGCAGTTGTTATTCACGCGATTAGAAAAGCACCAAAACATTGGGACTTAGCTGCAAAGATTGTGCAGCCGAAAGAGGTGGAATGTGCTTTTAATATTTTCGAACACTACAAAAGGGCTGGACCAAATGGTATCTATTCGGTGCTATTTCAATAGGGCTTCTAAGAACTCTTGGGCCCATTAATAAAGATCTTTAGCTCGAGTATAGTTCTAGAATGTATTCCCAAGGCCTAGGCGGACACGAAGGTAATTTTCACACCAAAACCTGGACAAAATGGTCACGTCCTCGCTAAGAACGTCAGACTCATCAATCTCATTCCTTTCATCTTAAAAAGACTAGAGAGAATATTAGACAGATATTTGAAATCAATTCCGTTAATAGTAAAACCACTAGTAAACTCCTAGTACGCTTATAGAGAGGGCAGGTCCACAGAGACCTCTCTAAATCACCTAGTGAGCGCAATGGAGAGCTGAAAGTCAGACAAGCTGGAAGTCAAAAGATATGCTCTGGGATATTTGGGATATCATATGAGCATTTGATAGCACTTCAAATAAAGCGATAGAAGAAGCCATGATAGTTCACAGCACACCAAATGCACTGATTGGGTAAATAGAAAACATGCTGACCGCCCGTAATCTTATGTTTCAGTGTAAGGAAAAGACGCTGGAGGGCAGACAAAACCGTAGCTACCCGCAAAGTGCGGTGTTGTCCCCCACCTTGTCAATAAACTCCTGGTCAGTCCAGGAGAGGAAGATTCCAAAGTCTATGGCTACGTGGAAATGTGGCTGTGGTTGTCAAAGGAAACACCCTGGAAACTATCAGAGAACATATGGTGACAGCTCTGAGAATGATTGAAAACTGGTGCACAAGGAAAGGTCTGGCCATCAACCCTTCTAAGACAAATATTATGATCTTTACCAGGAAGTACAAGAAAGAAACAATAAAATATTAAGCTATGGGGAACGAAAGTAGAATTCACAAATTGTGTTAAATACCTTGGCGTCCTGATCGATCCGAAATTAAATTGGAAACAGCACCTCCTTAAAAAGAGGAAAAAATTCTACACATCCATGTGAGCATGTAGAAAAACCATGGGAAAAATTTTGGGCTTAAAGCCGAAGGTGGTCCTATGGCTATTCAATGCGGTACTACCGAGATTAACTTAAGCTGATAGTATGGTGACCAAGAGTGGAAAAAGTGGATGCAAGGATCCTGCTGAAATGCCTACACGGTAGTAACCTGAGGGCTGCGGTGAGAGCCATGAGAACCACACCACCAG
>NW_014554849.1:0-467 GCF_001313825.1 Dinoponera quadriceps | reverse complement strand
CCCAATACCGCGGACCGACGTTGTGCGTAGTGATCCGGTGTTATCTGATTAAGAATCCCGGACATAACGGAAACCGCGTCGAACGATAGAAGTGCGACTTATCGCCAACGCCCGAGTGCGCAGTTCGTGCGCGTGCATGACGCAACTGCGTCATCGAGTTAGACGAGGTGAAACTCACACAAGGCGTCCGGTTTCAACACGCCTTTCATCATTTTCGTTTTATTATTACTCTTTTCGTGTTTCGCTGACCGAACAGCAGTGTTCGAAGTTAGTCGTTCACGACCGGGTAGTGACACCGCCATTTTGTTGCGTTCGTACTTACGACGTGCGGGATTGCGTCACCCCGGCTTATTATACTTACCTGTATTTACCTATATACTTACTCGTTGCTTTGTTTACTCATATACTTACCCATAAGTTAGTTTTGCGGTATAATTATTTTTATATTTCGTTTATCGACAACGCGC
>NW_014554848.1:0-805 GCF_001313825.1 Dinoponera quadriceps | reverse complement strand
GCGTAACTAAGTAATCGCGCTAATATAACGCAATAAATCACTTGACTAAACTCTTATTTCGCTCGCAGGCGACTTACTTCTCTCGATCTTCTCTCTGTGCCTCTCTCTCTCGTATCTTTCTTGTCCTAGTCGAGAAACGCTCGCCAATATATATCTATGTTAGCAGGTGCTGATACCTATTGTTTTACGCCGAACTAAGTATCCGCAGAAGGAGCGCGATTCCTTAAACTTCTTACACTTGGAATACCTAATCCTGTAAATTACATGTCGAATTTATTGTCGAGCTTTGCGCAAGCCTTATCGGTCATTTTATTCTGTAGAATATGGAAGTTGTAAATTGCGTTACAAATTTTTTGAACGAATTAAACTCTTTTTAAAGCCACTTTCTCAGTATGGCAGGCTACCTTGCAAATAAAATTAGTGATATGATAGTAGTTTGCCATAACAACTACCTTACTACATGAAGGCTTTTACTAAATGTTAANAAAAATTTGTAATTAAACTGTACGGGGAAACATTTAAAACTATTAATTCATCAAATCATTTCAAGAAAAATAAGCGATTACACTCGCTGTTCCCAGAGTTAGGTGGTTTAGCCTGCTTGGGGTTTGGTAGGGGGTGTTTCTTGACCTTCATTTGACCTATGGAGGTCACGTTAACCTTATACTTTGATACATATCTGGATGTAAAATTTCCCGCTCTTTCTGAATCCGGCATTAAAAATAGGGAGTTCCATTTAAAAAGTGACCTTGACTCTGAAATGACCTTGAAAACTGACCTCAAGGTCAAGGTCATTAGCACAAGT
>NW_014554847.1:0-878 GCF_001313825.1 Dinoponera quadriceps | reverse complement strand
GATTAGTACGCTGCACCTTCACAATTTTAAATACTTCAGTTGTCCAGTTCGATGTATAACCTTTCTCGAAGCCAGTCTTGAATTTTCTAACACGTACATGGTCACCAACTTTGAATCTAGCAGGCGCTGTGATTTTTACGTTGCTGTACACCGTACTCAGAAGTTTTTCCGCAATCGCTGAAGTCACATCGATAGGACGCATACCGATGGTCCGATGCTTACGTCCGTTGTACTCCGACACGAGACGCGGCAAGATGTCGATCGATTTGTATGTTCCTCGGAGTGTAAACATTTGTCTACATGTCGTTCTTCAACGTGCGATTGAATCGTTTCACGACAGATGCCTTCATGACGGAGTACGTCGAGTAATGATTAACGCTGTGTTTCTTTGTAAGTTTCTGCACATCAGCGTTGTAAAATTCCTTACCCTGATCGGTTTGGAGGTTCTTCGAGCATCTACCATCATTTCGAATTATCTGTGCGAAAGCATCGGCTACTTCCTTTCCACTCTTAGTCTTAAGAGGTGCGGCCCATGCATGCTTGCTAAGCACATCGATAACCGTAAGTTTATAGTGGTGACCATTGTTGAATCGTGCGTAAAGACGCATCTCTACCACATCAGCCTGCCACAGATTGTCGTACTCGCGCACGATGACACGTCTGCGTGGAAAATTCTTTCGCACTGAAGCGTGAAGTTCATCCACGAGCCGCTGCATTTTGTTTTTCCGTTTGCCGGCTTTTGATAATTCCTTCGCCATTACGGAAGATAATCGTCTTCTTATGCTTATGATGTCTATGTGTATACTGATTTAACTGTACTATTCCATTATTTACTTTTTTTTCTTGATACGTTTAAGTACTTCTATCATATTAGTATT
>NW_014554846.1:0-7394 GCF_001313825.1 Dinoponera quadriceps | reverse complement strand
GATTGGACATAGTCTCAGGAGCGAGCGTGAAGCGGTGCCCGCAGTCGAATAGCAACATGCCGCGATTGGACTGAGTCTCAGAAGCGAAAGTGTGGAGCGGCGCCCGCAGTCAAAAAGCAACACGCCGCGATTGGACTTAGTTTCAGGAGTGAGCGCGTGGTGCGGCGCGCGCAATCGAAAAGCAATAAACCGCGATTGGACTTAGTCTCAGTAGCGAGCGCGCCGCAGGATGTAACGTCGTGCCACGGCGGAAAGCCACACGCCGGGATTGGACTTAGTCTCAGGAGCGAGCGTGTGGTGCACCGTCCGCAGTCAAAAAGCAACACGCCGCGATTGGACTTAGTCTCAGGAACAAGCGTGTGGTGCCGCGCCCGCAGTCGAAAATCAACACGCCGCGATTGGACTTAGTCTCAGTAGCGAGCGCGCCGCAGGATGTAACGTCGTGCATCGGCGGAAAGCCAAACGCCGAGATTGGACTTAGTCTCAGGAGCGAGCGTGTGGTGCACCGTCCGCAGTCGAAAAGCAACACGCCTCGATTGGACTTAGTCTTAGGAGCGAGCGTGTGTTGCGCCGCCCGTAGTTAAAAGGCAACATACCACCATTGGAGTTTGAAGCAGGATCGAGCGTGAAGCGTTGCCGGCAGTCAAAAAGCAACACCCCGCGATTGGACTAAGTCTCACGAACGATCGTGTGATGCGGCCCCCGCAGTCGAAAAGCAACAAGCCGCGATTGGACATAGTCTCAGGAGCGAGCGTGAAGCGGTGCCCGCAGTCGAATAGCAACATGCCGCGATTGGACTGAGTCTCAGAAGCGAAAGTGTGGAGCGGCGCCCGCAGTCAAAAAGCAACACGCCGCGATTGGACTTAGTTTCAGGAGTGAGCGCGTGGTGCGGCGCGCGCAATCGAAAAGCAATAAACCGCGATTGGACTTAGTCTCAGTAGCGAGCGCGCCGCAGGATGTAACGTCGTGCCACGGCGGAAAGCCACACGCCGGGATTGGACTTAGTCTCAGGAGCGAGCGTGTGGTGCACCGTCCGCAGTCAAAAAGCAACACGCCGCGATTGGACTTAGTCTCAGGAACAAGCGTGTGGTGCCGCGCCCGCAGTCGAAAATCAACACGCCGCGATTGGACTTAGTCTCAGTAGCGAGCGCGCCGCAGGATGTAACGTCGTGCATCGGCGGAAAGCCAAACGCCGAGATTGGACTTAGTCTCAGGAGCGAGCGTGTGGTGCACCGTCCGCAGTCGAAAAGCAACACGCCTCGATTGGACTTAGTCTTAGGAGCGAGCGTGTGTTGCGCCGCCCGTAGTTAAAAGGCAACATACCACCATTGGAGTTTGAAGCAGGATCGAGCGTGAAGCGTTGCCGGCAGTCAAAAAGCAACACCCCGCGATTGGACTAAGTCTCACGAACGATCGTGTGATGCGGCCCCCGCAGTCGAAAAGCAACACGCCGCGATTGGACATAGTCTCAGGAGCGAGCGTGAAGCGGTGCCCGCAGTCGAAAATCAAAACGCCGCGATTGGGGTTTGTCTAAAAAGCTGTGTTGCGGCGCACGCAGTCGAGAAGCAACACGCCGCGATTGGTCTTAGTCTCAGGAGCGAGCGTGAAGCGGTGCCCGCAGTCGAAAAATAAAAGGCCGCGATTGGATTTAGTCGACGGAACATACGTGTTGCGGTGCCCGCAGTCGGAGAACAACACACTACGTTTGGACTTAGTCGCAAGATCGAGCATGAAGCGGTCCCCGCAGTCGAAAAGCAACACTCCACAATTGGACTTAGACGTAAGAGCGAGCGTGTGGTGCGGCGTCCGCAGTATAAAACCAACACGCCGCGATTTAACATAGCCTCAGGAACGCGCGTGTTGTGCGGCGCCCCCAGGAGAAAATCAACTCGCCGCGATTGGACTTAGTCGCAGGAGCGAGCTGAAGCGGTGCCCGCAGTCGAAAAACAACACGCCGCGATTGGACTTAGTGGCAGGAGCGAGCGTGAAGCGTTGCCCGCAGTCGAAAGGCAACACTCCGCGATTGGAATTAGAATCAGGATCAAGCGTGTGGTGCGGCGCCCGCAGTCGGAAACCAACACTCCGCGATTGGACTTAGTCGCAGGAGCGAGTTTGTGGAGCGGCGTACTCAGTATAAAACAAAACCACGTGATTGGACATAATCTCAGGAACGAGCGTGTAGTGCGGCGCCTGCAGTCGAAAATCAACACGCCGCGATTGGGCTTAGTCGCAGGAGCGAAAGTGAAGCGGTCCCGCATTCGAAAAGCAAAACGCCGCGATTGGACTTAGACGCAGGGGCGAACTCGAAGCGTTGCCCGAATTCGAAAAGCAACACGCCGCGATTGGACATAGTCACAGGAGCGAGCGTGGAGCGGTGCCTGCAGTCGAAAAACAAAACGCAGCGTTTGGACTTAGTCGCAGGTGCGAGCGTGAAGCGGTGCCCGCTGTCAAAAAAAAAACGCCGCGATTGGTCTTAGTCGCATGAACGACAGTGAAGCGGTGCCCGCAGTCGAAAGCAACACGCCGCGATTGGACTTAGTCGCAGAAGCGAGCGTGTGGTGCGGCGCCCGCAGTTGAAAAGCAACACGCCGCGATTGGACTGAATCTCAGGAGCGAGCTGTGGTGCGGCGCCCACAGTCAAAAATCAACCCATCGCCATTGGACTAAGTCGCAGGAGCGAGCTTGTGGTGCGGTGCCCGCAGTCGAAAAGCAACACGCCGCGATTAGACATTGTCTCAGGAGCGAGCTGTGGTGCGGCGCCCGCAGTCGAATAGCAACAAGCCGCGATTTGACTTAGTCTCAGTAGCGAGCTGTGGTGGGGCACCCGCAGTCGAAAAGCAATACGCCGCGATTGGACTTTGTCACAGGAGCGAGCGTGAAGCAACACACGCAGTCGAAAAGCAACATGCCGCGATTGGACTTAGTCGCAGGAACGACAGTAAAGCGATGCCCGAAGTCGAAAAGCAACACGCCGCGATTAGACTTATTCGCAGGACCGAGCGTGTGGTGCGGCGCCCGCAGTCGAAAAGCAACACGCCGCGATTGGAATTAGTTTCAGGGGCGAGCGTGTGGTGCGGCGCCCGCAGTCGAAGTACAATACGCCGCAATTGGACTTAGTCTCTGGGGCGAAATTTGGTGGGGCACCCGTAGTCGAAAAGCAACACGACGCGATTGGACTTTGTCTCAGGGACGTGCTTTTAGAGCGGCGCCTTCAATCAGAAATCAACTCATCGTGATTGTACTAGTCGCAGTGGCGAGCGTGAAGCAGTGCGAGCAGTCGAAAAACAAAACGCCATGATTGGACTTAGTGGCAGGAGCGAGCGTGAATCGGTGCCCCCAGAGGAAAAGCAACACTCCGCGATTGGAGTTAGAATCAGGAGCGAGCGCGCCGCCGGAGGTAACGTTGTGCCTCCACGGAAAGCAACACGCCGCGATAAAAATTATTCTCAAGAGCGAGCGCGCCGCCGGAGGTAACGTCGTGCCTCTGTTGAAAGCAACACGTTGCGTTTGGGCTAAATCCCACAAGCGAGCGTGACGCGTTGTCCGCAATTGAAAAGCAACGCACCGCGATTGGACTTAGTCGCAGGAGCGAGCGTGTGGCGCGGGGTCCGCAGTATAAATGCAACACACCGCGATTGTACATAGTCTGAGGAACGAGCGTGTGGTGCGGCGCCCGAAGTCGAAAATCAACACGCCGCGTTTGGGCTTTGTCTTAAGAGCGAGCAGTGGTGCGGCGCACTCAGTCGAATAGCAACACGCCGCGATTGGACTGAGCCTCAGGGGCGAACTGTGGTGCGGCGCCCGAAGTCGAAAAGCAACACGCAGCGATTGTACATAATCTCAGGAGCGAGCTGTGGTGGTGCACCCGCAGTCGAAAAGCAACACGTCGCGATTAGACTTAGACGCAGGAGCGAGCGAGAAGCGGCGCCCGCAGTTGAAAAACAACACACCGCGTTTGGACTTAGTCGCAGGAGAGCGCTTGTGGTGCGGCGTCCGAAGTATACAGGAAACAAGCAGAGATTGTTCATAATCTCAGGAGAACGAGCGTGTGGTGCGGCGCACGCAGTTGAAAAGCAACACGCCGCGGTTGGAATTAGTCTCAAGAGAGATGTGTGGACCGGTGCCCACAGTCAAAAAGCAACACGCCGCGATTGGAATTAGTCTCAGCAGCGAGCGTATAGTGCGGCGCCCGCAATCGAAATACAACACGCCGCGATTAGACTTAGTCTCAGGGACGAGCTTTTGTGGGGCACCCGCATTCGAAAAGCAACACGCCCAGATTGGACTTAGTCTCAGGAGCGAGCTGTGTTGCGGTGCCCACAGTCGAAAAGCAACACACCGCTATTGGACTTATTCTCAGGAACGTGCGTGTGGTGCGGCGCTCAAAGTAAAAACCAACCCATCGCGATTGGACTTAGTCGCAAAAGCGAGGTTGAAACGGCGCCCGCATTCGAAAAGCAACACGCCGCAATTGGACTTAGTCTCACGAACGTGCGTGTGGTGCGGTGCCCGCAGTAGAAAAGCAAACGCCGCGTTTGGACTTAGTCGCAAGAGCGAGCGTGAAGCGGCGCGCGCAGTCGAATTTTAACACGCCGCGATCGGACGTAGACACAGGGGCGAGCGTGAAGCGGTGCCCGAAGTCGAAAAACAACACGCCGCGATTGGACTTAGTCGCACGAACGAGCTTGAAACGGTGCCCGCTGGCGAAAAGCAACTCGCCGCAATTGAACTTAGTCGCAAGAGCGAGCGTGAAACGTTGCAGGCAGTAGAAATGCAACACACCACGATTGGACTTAGTCTTAGGAACGAGCGTGTGGTGCTGCGTCCGGAGTTAAAAATCAACACGCCGCGATTGTAGTTAGTCGCAGGAGCGGGCGTGAAGCGTTGCCCGCAGTCGAAAAACGAGACGCCGCGATTGGACTTAGTCGCAAGAGCGAGCGTGAAGAGGTGCCCGCAGTCGAGAAGCAACACTCCGCGATTTTACTTAGTCGGAGTAGCGAGCGTGTGGTGCGGCGTCCACAGTAGAAGAGCAACACTCCGCGATTGGACTTAGTCTCAGGAGCGAGCGTGTGGTGCTGGGCACGCAGTCGAATAGCAACACGCCGCGATTGGAATTAGAATCAGGAGCGAGCGTGTGGTGCAGCGTCCACATTAGAAAAGCAACACGCCGCGATTGGACTTAGTTGAAGGAGCGAGCGTGAAGCGGTGCTCGTAGTAGAAAAGCAACATTGCGCGATTGGACTTAGTCGCAATAGCGAGCGTATAGCGGTGCCCGCAGTCGAAAAGCAACACTCCGCGATTCGTGAATTTGAAAAACACAATTTCTCACTTAGGCCGTCATTTTTCTTCAACAAAAAATTTTCAAAGCACATCTGACCATACCAAATCAAATTTTAGACCATTATTTTACCATCTAAATCAGTTTGAGTAGTAGAAAAAAATGTATAGAGTTCGAAAATTCGGTTTTAACAAAGTAACGGATGGTGAAAGCACGTTTGTTTTTTTTATATTAGATTCTTCCACTCTTAAAAATGTTTTTTTATTTCTAACTATCTCCATTCGAAAGAGCACTCTCAAAAACATATGTTTCAGTTATTTTATAAAATTCTTGGCTCAATTTCATTTTTGGGTATTGATTCAAATTGAACGTCAAAATTATGCCATTTGAGCTCAAACGAAAGGGCTTAAAGAAAGAAAAAAACCGAGAAATATACTTAAAATTTGCAAAAATAAAAAGAAGGTTACGCAGTCGTTTTATACATATACCAAGGATCATTAAAAATATTAAGCTACAAAGATTTAAAAATTAAAAAGCACCGAAAAGCAGGAGAAAATCCAAAAAGTATTATAAAAAATAACTTAGGAAAATAAGCAATAAATAGAAGAAGGATAAGTATTCTTTTTCATCTGTCACGAATTAACTGTAAAAAATGAAGCAAAAAAAGAGTAAAATTTATAAAGTGCGAAAAAACAGAATTGAAATTTTTAAAAAACTTTGAAATGTCTTAAAAGCAAGGTATAAATAAATAACATAAATAAATAAGTAACAACAAAATATGTAATACTTCGATTTGTGAATAATTTCAAGTCCGAATACAAGAATGACCTTTAGGTTCTTAATGGAAACCGGCTGTAACTTTCGAACTAGTGATGTTAGGGGTGCGGTGCTTGGTTCGTTAGAAAGCCTGAAAAAAGGGGCGTCGGTCCCCGCACCCCCGATATATTATTACCAATCGTGGCAAAGTTGTGAGGCGTTCTCCATTCCAAAATCGCAACTTCCAAAAANGTTCTCCATTCCAAAAACGCAACTTCCAAAAATACAGCGCCTCAACGGGAGGTGGTGAAAGGGTGGGATGAGTGCGACAGATTGCATTTCCTAAGGGCAGCAACGTCCCCTCAGACACCAACCTTACCTCAACAATGGTTTACGAGATACGGGCGAGCTAACAAATATGGAGGGGGGGGGGGAAGCTACCATTTCTTTTTTCACACTCTAATAATGTATTCCCTGCCTGCCCGACCTATGTCACAAATATCATCTTTCCGAAAACACGGTAACCTAACTCATCCTGAACTTATCCTGACCTCATCGTGACCTGGTCCCAATCTCGTTCTGACCCCACTTTGATCACGGCTGTCTCATGTTATGTTGGGTATGCTCCGAGGGCGGCATGGAAAAGGTAAATAAATAAATAAATAAATATCTACATAAATAAAGTAAAATAAATTAAATAAATAAATAAGCAAATAAATAAATAAACAAAATAAAATAAAATAGAAGAAAGTAACACAAATTAGCAACGAAAAACCTAAAAGATAAAAGGATCTAAAGAAAGACAAAAAACCGAAAAAAAGGCTTAAAAAAATCGCAAAAATAAAAAGAAGGTTAATCCGTCGTTTTACATATATACCACGAATCATTAAAAATATTAAGCTACAAAATTTAAAAATTAAAAAGAACCGAAAAGCAGAAGAAAATCCAAAAAAAATTAGGAAAATAAAGTTAGANAAACTTAGAAAGAAAAGCAATAAATAGAAGAATGATAAGTCGTCGTTCTACATGTATCACGAATTAATGACAAAAAATGAATCAACAAAAAGAGTAAAATTTAGAAAGAGCGAAAAAAAACAGAATAGAGACTTTTAAAAAATTTAGAAAAAATTCTAAAGCAAGGTGGAAATAATTAACATAAATAAATAGGTAACCAAAAAATATGTAATATTTCGATTTGTAAAGAATTTGAAGCCCGAAAGCAAGAATGACCGTTAGGTTTTTAAGGGAAACCGGCTGTAACTTTCGAACGAGTGATGTTAGGGCGGTGGGACTGTGTTCGTTAGAAATCCTGAAGAAAGGGGCGTCGGTTCCCCGCTACCCCGATATATAATTAGCAATT
>NW_014554845.1:0-798 GCF_001313825.1 Dinoponera quadriceps | reverse complement strand
AAGGTGTTTTTTGTGGTTAGGGGAAAATCCCGACGTCTACGGATTAAACGGGCTGAGGATTCGGGTTCAGCGGCAAAAAATACATAGGAATATCATTATGGCATTCATGGCGCAGAAAAAAAATTTTTTTTGTGGGTCTGTGTATTTATTCTATATAAAATTGAGTTTTACGGTATATGCTGCAGAGACAACAATAATTCAATAGCAAATTATGCAAATACAATTTGCTAATTTTTTTAATATTTCATATTTTGATGAAAGGTCTGATATTTTAGTGTAGGAAATAATTTTATCCAACTTTTTTTCATACGTTTGATACAAATGCGGTAACATTGGTTTCATGATTTTGTTGCCCCTGGTAGCACGCAACCAACCAAGCACTGTAACTTTCTGCTGTCAATAGGCGTCAATCTCGCGATAACAATAAACCTCAGTCGATAATGACTGTGTCACTTGATGTTTTCGCCTGATTGGTATCTATGACAGAATTTTATAATAAGTATTTAATACATTTTTTTTTCTTGTAAACATTTAACATAAACGCGATGCAAGAATTAATGCTTCTCACCGAGTGCGTGCCCTTTTTGAGTAAAGTTGATACAGCCTAAGTAACCAGATTGGAGTCAGTTGGCAGTGCACGAGTAGGATCTACATTAGGTGCATTGAATAATTTAACAAACGTCTTCAAAACCACTGTGAAATCCGGAAAATCATTGTATCTAAAAGACAACATCTCGCCACCATATCATGTTGTAAAGGATAGAAAATTGTCACGATCGAATTATAATCCTGCATGGA
>NW_014554844.1:0-533 GCF_001313825.1 Dinoponera quadriceps | reverse complement strand
CCAGGTGTCCAAACTTTCTATATGATGTTTTACATCTGACGATTTCAAAGTAATCTTGTCGGTGGAGCCATCTTTTGAAAACGGCGGAAACTTATTTGTATTACTAATATATTAATATACATCTGATTACTTTATACTTCATTAAGTTTAACTTCCTGCCCCGCATTAATATGGGGATTATATTTTTTCCGGTATTTCCTTGTTTTTCGTCCTGTGCAATTCTCATGTATTTTGTGTGCTGGCGAAAATATTCTTTAGTACTTTTTAAAGTATTTACCATTGCATTTTTGAATACATCACGTCGTGGCTTAAGAAAGTTAAAGTTGTTACTCGTGGCGTCTAAAAACATTTTCATATTAAGTTGTAGTGAATTGTTAAAGATTAACATATGTACATACAGTCTGCTTGACAAGAGCATGAATGAGCGACGAAACATTTTTCTAGAAACCGTTAGAAAAGGGATTTGAACGCAAGCAGGTAGTAAGACCCTCCTCCCAAGATGGTTTGTATAAGTAGCCTTAGTTGTTGTTTGA